>NW_027507789.1:8181472-8308972 GCF_037356315.1 Lithobates pipiens | reverse complement strand
TAGAAGAGGTATTATACTCTCCTCTCCGGTGTCTCCTACCTCCTCTCCATTCACTGTAATAGAAGAGGTATTATACTCTCCTCTCCGGTGTCCAGTGTCTCCTACCTCCCCTCCATTCCCTGTAATAGAAGAGGTATTATACACTCCTCTCCGGTGTTCCATGTCTCCTACCTCCCCTCCATTCCCTGTAATAGAAGAGATATTATACTCTCCTCTCCATTCACTGTAATGGAGGAGGTATTATACTCTCCTCTCAGGTGTCTCCTACCTCCCCTGCATTCCCTGTAATAGAAGAGGTATTATACTCTCCTCTCCCGTGTTCCATGTCTCCTACCTCCCCTCCATTCCCTGTAAAAGAAGAGATATTATACTCTCCTCTCCATTCCCTGTAATGGAAGAGATATTATACTCTCCTCTCCCGTGTCTCCTACCTCCCCTCCATTCCCTGTAATAGAAGAGGTATTATACTCTCCTCTCTGGTGTCCCATGTCTGCTACCTCCCCTCCATTCCCTGTAGTAGAAGAGATATTATACTCTCCTCTCCCATGTCTCCTACCTCCCCTGTAATAGAAGAGGTATTATACTCTCCTCTCCATTGTCCCTTGTCTCCTAACTCCCTTCCATTCCCTGTAGTAGAAGAGGTATTATACTCTCCTCTCCATTGTCCCGTGTCTCATAACTCCCCTCCATTCCCTGTAATAGAAGAGGTATTATACTCTCCTCTTCCGTGTCCTACATCCTCTCCATTCCCTGTAATAGAAGAGAGATTATACTCTCCTCTCCCGTGTCTCCTACCTCCCCTCCATTCCCTATAATAGAAGAGGTATTATACTCTCCTCTCTGGTGTTCCATGTCTCCTACCTCTCCTCCATTCCCTGTAATAGAAGAGGTATTATACTCTCCTCTCCCGTGTCTCCTACCTCCCCTCCATTCCCTGTAATAGAAGAGGTATTATACTCTCCTCTCCATTCCCTGTAATGGAAGAGATATTATACTCTCCTCTCCCGTGTCTCCTACCTCCCCTCCATTCCCTGTAATAGAAGAGGTATTATACTCTCCTCTCCATTCCCTGTAATGGAAGAGATATTATACTCTCCTCTCCCGTGTCTCCTACCTCCCCTCCATTCCCTGTAATAGAAGAGGTATTATACTCTCCTCTCCGGTGTCCCATGTCTGCTACCTCCCCTCCATTGCCTGTAGTAGAAGAGATATACTCTCCTCTCCCATGTCTCCTACCTCCCCTGTAATAGAAGAGGTATTATCCTCTCCTCTCCATTGTCCCGTGTCTCCTACCTCCCCTCCATTCCGTGTAATAGAAGAGGTATTATACTCTCCTCTCCCGTGTCTCCTACCTCCCCTCCATTCCGTGTAATAGAAGAGGTATTATACTCTCCTCTCCCGTGTCTCCTACCTCCCCTCCATTCCCTGTAATAGAAGAGGTATTATACTCTCCTCTCCATTCCCTGTAATGGAAGAGATATTATACTCTCCTCTCCCGTGTCTCCTACCTCCCCTCCATTCCCTGTAATAGAAGAGGTATTATACTCTCCTCTCCATTCCCTGTAATGGAAGAGATATTATACTCTCCTCTGCCGTGTCTCCTACCTCCCCTCCATTCCCTGTAGTAGAAGAGGTATTATACTCTCCTCTCCGGTGTCCCATGTCTGCTACCTCCCCTCCATTCCCTGTAGTAGAAGAGATATACTCTCCTCTCCCATGTCTCCTACCTCCCCTGTAATAGAAGAGGTATTATACTCTCCTCTCCATTGTCCCGTGTCTCCTACCTCCCCTCCATTCCCTGTAATAGAAGAGGTATTATACACTCCTCTCCGGTGTCTCCTACTTCCCCTCCATTCCTTGTATTAGATATATTCGAATCCTCTGATCAGCTCCATGAGTGAAGGCCTCCTATGTCCCGGCCATGCACCATTTGTTTCATCTTGAGTCCTGTAGTGACAATGGGGGGTCAGAGGAAGGGGTCGCGATGGAGAATACAGCCATCCATCTGACGTTGAGGTAGGAGACAATGGACATTGGAGGGGTGTAAAATACTTCTATTATGGGGAGTTTGTGCCTTTCAGACTTGACAGGGTCTCTTTAGAATTTGGCCCGGGTCACTCTGGTGACTCTGGAAATTCTCTTTTTATAGGCTGCACACAACCAGCACTCTTTACTGCACTTAGGGGATCGCTGAGAACACCCCCAAGGCTCAGCTGACCAGTGTCTCTAGGTAGGAAGTGGGATCTTCTCCATAGTGGGGACATACACTGCAATAAAAACCTAACAAGAGGTCCCCATCCTTTCCCCTCCCCCCTTCTAACCCAAACCAGGAAATGTTTTGGCTGGAGTTCCTCTTTAACTTTTTTTCTATTCCTTTTTTGATTTTTTTTTTTAGCTTCGTCCTGGTGAGTTTTAACCACGATTTCACAAACGTCCAGGAACCGATACTGCTGATTGTTGTACATTGAATGATCTGTTGCCTTCTTGTTTTGCATTACACGTTAGTAAATTGGGGCTCTGTTATTGGAGAGCGGTGAAGTGTTGCCGCCGCTATTCAGCTCTTTCTGTAAAATATTTCAGAAAACCAAAGCAATGGGCGGAGCCTATGGCGACACGGCCGCTCACTTCTAAACCCCCCCCCCCCCCATAGAACCACTGGCTGGGCTGTACTTGATGCCAAACTGATACTAGGCTGAAGCCTCACTGAGCTCTCCGGGGGGCCGGGGGCTGATCCTCCTCTCCGACTCGGGGGGGGGGGGGGGGGGGGGTTGCGGGTGCGCCGTGTATAAACGGCTGTCTGGTTGCTGTTTCAAGGGTGTGAATGGATAAAGATGATTGTGATTCTGGTGTCGGGGATTGAGAATTGGGTCATGCATTTTCCTGCATGTCACATTGCACTGGTTTAGGTGTCAATAAAGTTATTTCTTCACCAAACACGAGAAGCGTTTTTATCCTTTTGTAACCTTCAACAAACCGCCGTCTACTAAACATTACCTTTAAAAGCCTTTTGGTAAAGTTGCATTAAAACTTGTTCTACCAGAAATGACATTTATGATCTCATTAAAATAGTAGTGTAGAAAGCATAAAAAATAAATAAATAGTCAAGTGTAAGGATTTAAGTGACTTTGAAAAGGGCCAAATTGTAATGTCTAGACCAGTGGTCTCCAAACTGTGGCCCAGGGGCCAGATGCAGCCCTTTTGGGCACTATTTTATCCACCAATCCCAACAATGGGGTATAAATCTCCCCCACTGCGACCAGTAAAAGGGGGATACAATTCCCCCCCCCCATGACACAGATAATTGGGCCTAATGACAACGATGATGGGGCACAGTGCTTCCTGCTGACCTAAACAATTGGGCCCAAATGACACTGATGATGGGGCATTGGTTTTCCCCCCACTGACTTTAGGACCTTTTCTACTCCCAATGGCCACAGTCTCTTTAAAAACCTTGGAGACCCCCCCTGGTCTAGACGGCTGGGTCACTGCAGCTCTTGTGGGATGTTCCCGATCTGCAGTGGTCCAAGGAGACTCAGCCAACTGGCGACCGGGGTCATGAGTGGCCAAGGCTTGTTTCGGGGAAGGATGGCTCATTGATGGAGGTTGGGGTGAGTGGGGCAAGGCTGGCCCGTGTAGTCCAATCCAATAGAAGACCTACAGCAGCTGAGATTGCTGAAAAGGTGAGGCGATGGAGGGGGGAAGCTCATTTAAGGAGGTAGGGTGGGGAAGGCTCAGCAATGGAGGTGGGGGGGGGGGAGAAGAGGAGGCTTATTGATAGTGGGGCAAGGCTGGCCTGTATACTCCAATTCAATAGAACTACTGGAGCTGAGATTGCTAAAAAAGTGAAGCGATGCAGAGGAAAGGCTTACTGATGGAGGGGGGGGAAGGCTCAGCAATGGGAGGGAAGAGAAGGCTTATTGATGGAGGTTGGGGGGAGAGGGGCAAGGCTGGCCTGTGTAGTCCAATCCAATAGAAGACCTACTAGACCTGAGATTGCTGAAAAAGTGAGGAGGTGGAAAGGAAAGGCTCATTGATCGGGGGGTGGGGGAGAGAGAAGAAGGCTTTCTGATGAAGGTTGGGGGGGGGGGGGGGAGTGGGGCAAGGCTGGCCTGTGTAGTCCAATCCAATGGAAGACCTACAGGAGCTGGTATTGCCGAAAAAGTGAGGTGTTGGAGAGGAAAGGCTCATTGATGGAGGTGGCTCATTTAAGGAGGTAGGGTAGGGCTCGGCTCATTGGTGGAGGTGGGGAGAGAGGGCTATTAATGGAGGTTGGGGGGGGGGGGGAGTGTGGGGCAAGGCTGGCCTGTGTAGTCCAATCCAATAGAAGACCTACTCTACTGGAGCTGGGATTGCTGAAAAAGTGAGGGGGTGAGCTCATCGGTGGCAGTAGGGTGGGGAAGGCTCATCGGTGGAGGTTAGGGCAAGGCTGGCCTGTGTACTACAAGCCGGAGGGAGAGAGAGAAGGCTCATGGGGTGGGAAGGCTCATCGGTGGCGGTAGCGTGGGGAAGGCTCATCGGTGGCGGTAGGGTGGGGAAGGCTCATCGGTGGAGGTTAGGGCGGGGAAGGCTCATCGGTGGAGGTTAGGGCGGGGAAGGCTCATCGGTGGAGGTTAGGGCGGGGAAGGCTCATCGGTGGAGGTTAGGGCGGGGAAGGCTCATCGGTGGAGGTTAGGGCGGGGAAGGCTCATCGGTGGAGGTTAGGGCGGGGAAGGCTCATCGGTGGAGGTTAGGGCAAGGCTGGTCTGTGTACTACAAACCGGAGGGAGAGAGAGAGAAGGCTCAAGGGGGGTGGCTCTTTAATGGAGGTAAGGTGGGGGTGGGAAGGTTCATAGGTGGCGGTAGGGTGGGGAAGGCTCATAGGTGGCGGTAGGGTGGGGAAGGCTCATAGGTGGCGGTAGGGTGGGGAAGGCTCATAGGTGGAGGTTAGGGCAAGGCTGGTCTGTGTACTACAAACCGGTGAGAGAGAGAAGGCTCATGGGGGGTGGCTCTTTAATGGAGGTAAGGTGGGGGTGGGAAGGCTCATTGATGGAGGGGGGAGCCTGGGAGGCAAGGCTGGCCCGTGTAGTTTGATCCAAGAGCTACTGGAGCTCAAATTGAAGTAGTGAGTGCCGATTCTGATGGAAATCATCCTC
This sequence comes from Lithobates pipiens, assembly GCF_037356315.1. Taxonomy (NCBI): domain Eukaryota; kingdom Metazoa; phylum Chordata; class Amphibia; order Anura; family Ranidae; genus Lithobates; species Lithobates pipiens. The sequence continues at coordinate 8,303,840 of NW_027507789.1, read as the reverse complement.
TTGGTGAGAATAAAGTACACAAGACACAAACATGATTGCTGTAGATTTTTATTAAAATGTAAAAAATAAATATTGATCAACGCTAAACCCTGCAAACATCCCACATTTTATGCACATTTAGGAAAAGTAAAAAGATATTTGTGGCTAAAAACAAAGGTCAGAGATCTGGAAGAATCTCCAGCACCCCCTCCCCCCACGTATGTATAGTATATACTCATCCACCCCAGGAGGGGAGGAGTCAGCTTTCAGGAAGGTCTGGGTAGCTCTGGTTGGTTGGAACTTGCACAGGTCTAAGGACTCCCCTATCATGTGACAGTGCTGAGCCAATCTCCACCTTCAACAGAAAGGGGGGGGGGGGTGTGGGACCTATGCGCGCAGTTTTTCTTCACCCCCAGATAGTAACAGGAGACAGAAGTACAAATAGCGGCTGCACATTAAAAATAAAAAGTGTCTTCTTCCAGCTTCCCAATCCTTAGATGTAGCGGCTGCGCTAGTTTTCCCTCTTCAGGCTTGATTATAGCCCATTGTAACAACACAGCTTGTCTCTAGGTGGCTACACTAACTCCTCCAGTGTATCGATGCAAGGAGCCATGCTTGCCACATAGGCTGGTATTCCTGCTTGCCTGCCTTTATTCCTCTCTATTGCATGTGTGGAGGGGGGGGGGGGGGCGTGCACAAGAGGGGATTTGTAGTTTACGCAAATAATGTTTTTTTGCTTCCAGTTCATCTCACAGGAAGGGACAAGGATGCAGCATTTCTGGACTTGCTGAAAATCTTCTTCGTAGCTAGGGTGGCTGCCTTAGTTTTTTTTTTTCTGGTTGAGGACTGAGAAGCCGCCATTGGACATTTCTTGAAAATATCCGATCCCCGGCCTTGGAAGCGTTATTATTCGGTATCCACAAGGGTGGCACATTTACCCCCCTCAGGGCCAGTGTTAATAGGGGGGATTTCATCAGCCAAGACCCCCCCCCCCACACACACACACATTTTGCTATTGCAGTATGCAGAATATTCTTTACCAAGTAAATCAGAAAGCGTTATATAGAGCTAAGTGCTAAAATAAAAGTCACAAATAAAATCCGTACCCATATCACTCAAATAAAAAAAAGAACCGATTAGACATGGATCTAGACTGACTACTCCAGGAAGAGTCTATTCCTTAGCACAGGCCCCCCTGCCACCTTGCAAACCATAGCTCTCCTCCCTCTTCTGGAGTGGCCAACTACCGTCTGTGCTGGCCCAGCTCCTCCCTCCTTGCATTTCATGGCCCAGTCTTCTTACAGGAGTGGCTGATTACGGTCCTGGCTATGACATGCAAGGAGGGGAGGAGTTGGGCCACTTCCCATCAGTGGACGGGACTATGACATGCAAGGAGGGGAGGAGTTGGGCCACTTCCCATCAGTGGACGGGACTATGACATGCAAGGAGGGGAGGAGTTGGGACAGGAAGCACATCTTGCAGCTTACCAATCACTAGATGTGGCAGCAGAATTCATGCATCAAAAAACAGATACAGGAAAGCAGCGGGACTGCGTTTCTATGGTGTGAAGCGGCCCAAATAAAAGTTGATCATTGTAAGTCCCCCCCACTGTTAAATGGTTTGTCTCATCCCTGTATAAATTGATACATTCTGTTGTAGGGCTTGTTGTTTTGAAAAGCAACAGACTTAGCAATCAGATCACCGAGTGAAAAGCCGCCATCACATCTAAGAATCGCTAAGCTGCAAACATAATAAAAAGGTTTGCTTTGGGGTTTAATACCACTTTAGCATTCGTGTAAAGCACAGGTGCTGAACCTGCGGCCCTAAAAGTGGCATTAGGCTGCTGACAGTTACAGGCAAGACTCCCAAAGGCATGATGGGACTTGTAGTTCCACAAGAGCTTGAGCACCAATGATGTAAAGCTTGTAGTGAGGCAGGAAGGGTAGAAACGCCATCATACGATGTTTCGCAACATCTACAGTCAAGTACTCAGTGCGGATTATCTTGGTTCCCCTTGTGTTGGAGCCCCAGCGATGAAAAGCCCCTAGATTATATACACCGCATCCATCCAGCCATTGCAGGTTCTGAGCAAAGCATGGCAGTAATAAAAGACTAATTTAAAAAAAAATCATATTTACAAAGCACACCCTTCTGCATTTCCCTGCATAAAACGCAAAGCGAGTCTTTCAGGTCAGCCCTCTGGCGCCCCCCAGAGGTCACGGCTACACACTGCTGTGTCATGCAGAGGGCTGGATTTGCATTAGAGGCTTCCGAGGGGACAGCAAGGGTTTGGTTTTGGCTACGTTCGATTTGTCCTGGAGCGCGAGAAGATGATTTTCCTTCCCCGCCGTCGGTTGCTGTTTCTTGAAGTAACAAAGTCTGCACACCGAGTGGTACTTGTCTGCCCCTCCGATCACCTCCACCTGCAGACACACCGGGGGAGGGGGGGAATAGTCAATGTTAGAGCAGGAGGAAAAAAAAAAAAAAAAAAAGTCAGCCATAACTATGCAAAAAAAAAAAAAAAAAAAAAAAAAAAAAAAAACACACAAAAAAAAAAAAAAAACACACAAAAAACCCATAGACACACAAAAAAATAAAAAGTACATATTTTTTTTTAAACAGGGATTCTGAAATCTCACATACAAGTAAAATATTCTCAACTTTTCTTGGCAAGAAAATTACTAAAAAAAAAAAAAAAAAAAAAAAAAGGTTTGTTGGTTGTTTTTTTTAACCACTTGCCACCCAGGCCAATTCTGACATTTCTCTCCTACATGTAAAAAAAATCATCATTTTTTGCTAGAAAATTACATGGAACCCCCAAACATGTTTTTTGTTAAGCAAAGAACCTAGAGAATACAACGGCAGTTGTTGCAACTTTTTATCTTGCATGGTATTTGCGCAGCAATTTTTTCTAATGCGTTTCTTTTGGGAAAGAAACAGTTTTGTGCTAAAAAAAAATAAAAATATAATATAATAAATTATAGTAAAGTTAGCCCAATGTTTTTGCATATTGTGAAAGATGAAGTTACGCCGAGTAAATAGATACCCAACATGTCATGCTTCAAAATTGCACGCACTCGTGGAATGGTGCCGAAGTTCGGCACTTAAAAATCCCCATAGGAGACACTTTTTTTTTTTACTGGTTACATTTGATGAAAAGAGGAGGTCTAGGGAACAAAATTATTGCTCTCACTCCAACATTCGCATCGATACCTATTAACCACTTGCAGACCGGACCATTTTGCTGGTCAAAGACCAGACCACTTTTTGCGATTCGGCACTGCGTTGCTTTAACTGACAATTGCGCGGTCGTGCGACGTGGCTCCCAAACAAAATTGACGTCCTTTTTTTCCCACAAATAGAGCTTTCTTTTGGTGGTATTTGATCACCCCTGCGGTTTTTATTTTTTGCGCTATAAACAAAAATAGAGCGACAATTTTGAAAAAAAACGCATTATTTTTTACTTTTTGTTATAATAAATATCCCCCAAAAATATATAAAAAAAACATTTTTTTCCCCTCAGTTTAGGCCGATACGTATTCTTCCACATATTTTTGGTAAAAAAAAAAAATCACAATGAGCTATTGATTGGTTTGTGCAAAAGTTATAGCGTTTACAAAATAGGGGATAGTTTTATAGCATTTTTATTAATAATTTTTTATTTTTACTAGTAATAGCGGCGATCAGCGATTTTTATTGTGACTGCGACATTGTGGGGGAGCCGGACATTTTTGGGACCATTGTCATTTATACAGTAATCAGTGCTATATAAATGCAGTGATTCCTGTGTAAATGACACTGGCAGTGAAGGGGTTAACCAGTGGGTGGCAGTGTAGGGGTTAAGTGTTCCTAGGGGTGTGTTACTAACGGTGGGGGGGGGGGTTGGGCTTTCATTTAGTGAACACTGATCTCTGCTCCAATCACATGGAGCAGAGATCAGCGTCACTAGTTGCTAGGCAGAATGGAGAAATGCTGTTTACTTTGCATTTCCTCCATTCGGCCGCTCCGTGAGACGATCGCGGGGATGCCCGCGGCGATCGAGTCCGCGGGTCCCGCGACCGGACTCACGGGGGTCCCGACCAGCGCGGGAGCGCGCCGCCGCCGGCAGGGCGGCATTGAATATTGGACGTACCTGTACGCCAATATGCCTGCCCGTGCCATTCTGTCGACGTACATCGTCGTGCGCTGGTCGGGAAGTGGTTAATGTATGGTCTGAGCACCGTTTTTATATGTAGGCGGGACTTGCGTATGTGTTCGCTTTGGCGTGTGAGCGTACGGGGACAGGTGCGTTTCAATTTGATTTTTTTTATTGTCAATTATACTTTTTTTTTTCCTTTGACACTTTTTTGAAGAAAAATTTTTTTTTGACCACTTTTATTCCTATTACAAGGAATGTAAACGTCCCTTGTAATAGGAATATGACAAGACGGGTCCTCTTTAGTTAATAAAAAGCACTGCATGTAAAAGGGGGCAAATAGATATAGAATTTTTGCCAATTAATAATTAATCACTCTTTTCATTCTCTGCTCTAATGGATCCCAAAAAGGTGATCCAATTGGGTTGAGGTCAGGACTCCTCCAGCCCAAACTCCCTCATCCATGTCTTTATGAACCTTGCTTTGCCGCTCCTGCTGCGTTCAATCACAGCGGGAGCAGGTCGCCCCCGGCCCAGACCCTGTAACAAGGAATCACGTATGGGATTTTGCACAGGAGGTCCGCCCTGCCGCAGTATATATGCGTGGGGCGATCCTTAAGGGGTTAAATAGGCAAGAGAGACCAACACAGATGTTGATTCCAGTATATTGGGGGTGGGGGGGGGGGGGGGCGGCTCACCTCTTTCTCAGCTCCCAGTCTCTTGGTGTACGAGGCTTCCCGGTAACATTCCATGCACACCGCATTCAGCTTCACAACGCTCTCTGCCAGCGGCACCAAATTTAGGATGTCCCCGAAAGGCTATAAAAAAAAAAAAAGGAAAGAAAAAAACCCTAGTTAGACTTACCGGTAACGGTATTTCTACGAGTCTTTCAGGACAGCACCTGGAGAGAGCGCAGCTCCACCCATTTTCCCAGGAAACACTGCAGATCACTTTAAAAGACCGGACACTTCCACCATGGCCTCAGTTGTTCATAGAGTACCTCCAGCCATGCTGAAATTAAATAAGCAGAAAACATAGCAATAACACCACATTTATCAAACACAATATAGGGTGGGTCATCGGCGCTGTCCTGAAAGACTCGTAGAAATACCGTTACCGGTAAGTCTAACTAGGGTTTTTCTCCCTTCGTCTTTCAGGACAGCACCTGGAGATGATAAGAGAGTACTTACTCTAGGGAGGGACCACCGCCTGCAGAACCTTTCTGCCAAACGCCTGGTCTGGAAGCTGAGAGCAGGTCCAACCTGTAGTGGCGTGTGAAGGTGGCGAAGCTTGTCCACGTAGCCGCTTTACAGATTCGATTCGGAGAGGCTCCTGCTCTTTACGCCCAGGAAGTTGCTACTGCCCGAGTAGAATGGGCGACAACCCCTGCGGGGGGGGGGGTTCAACCCCGGATGCACTATAGGTCTCCCTAATAGCCATTCGTAGCCACCTAGCTATAGTATTTTTGGACGCACTATAGCCCTTCCGTGGTCCTGAGAACGCTATGAAAAGGGAGTTTGACTTCCTAAACTCACTTGTGATCTCTAGATAGTGTAATAGACACCTTCTAACATCTAGGGTATGGAAAGATTTCTCTGTAGCGTTTGCAGGTGAAGGACAAAAAGGTGGGTAGAACTATTTCTTGCGTCCTATGGAAGGCTGTTGAGACCTTTGGAAGGAAGCCTGGGTCAGTTTTAAGAACAACCCGGTCTGGGAATATGCAACAGAAGGGCTCCACTATTGATAAGGCCTGTAGTTCGCTTACTCTTCTAGCAGATGTAATGGCCACTAAAAGGACCAACTTAAGCTGCTGCTGGGGGGTTCAAAAGGTTCCTTTGTCAATGCCCGTAGAACCAAGGACAGGTCCCATTTAGGGAAGAACTTAAATGGTACGGGCCTAGCTCTGGCCAGAGCTTTAAAAAAAATCTAATAAGCTGTTTCTGAGATAATCGTCTCTCAAGGAAAACCGATAAAGCAGCCACCTGTGTCTTTAGGGTACTGGCTGCCAACCCTAGTTCCATGCCCTCATGGAGAAATTCAAGAACTGAAAAAATCTCCTGGGGAGGAAATTCCTTTGATAGGCACCACGAGTTAAAACGTTTCCACGTTTTAAAATAAATTGCCCTAGTAGTATCTTTTCTACTTCCTAGGAGGGTTGTGACTAACTTATCAGATAACCCTTTTCTCTTCAAAATTTGCTCCTCAGTAACCACCCGGTCAAATTGAGTTGCCCGATGTTCGGATGCTGAAGAGGTCCCTGGGTTAGGAGATCCTTTCGAAGCGGAAGAACCCAGTGGGGTCCCACCGCCATCCTCTGTATGGTAGCAAACCATGACCTCTTGGGCCAGAAGGGGGCCACTAGGATTAGACTCGTGGATTCCCCCTGCAATTTCTTTAGAACCAGAGGGATCAATTGAAAGGGGGGAAAAGCGTAGCACAGGTGGAAATCCCACGGGTGTGCTAGGGCATAGAGTCCGCTTGCCTGATCTTGTCTGTTTAAAGAGAAGAAGGCCCTCACCTTGTTGTTGCTTCGTGACGCAAATAAGTCTATCTGAGGTAGGCCCCATCTCACAGTCAGCTCTTGAAAAACTTTGTGGTTCAGACTCCATTCTGATTCCCGAACTTTTTCCCTGCTCAGAAAATCTGCTACCACATTCAGGTCCCCTTTGAGGTGCACTGTTGATATGGACCTCAGGTTGCCCTCTGCCCATGACAGAATCTGGCTGGCCAAGGATAGCAGCACCTTGCTCCTTGTGCCCCCCTGCCTTGTTATATAGGATACAGCTGTGGCGTTGTCAGAAAGGATCTGGACATGGAGTCCCTGAACCACTCCCTCGAAGGCCCATAGCCCGAGCAGAATGGCCCTGAGTTCCCTCCAGTTGGAGGATCTCCTGGACTCCCTGACTGTCCAGCTCCCCTGGGCCATCTGCCCTTCTAGGTGGGCACCCCACCCCCAGGAGCTTGCATCTGTGGTCAGCCTCAGGTCTACCGGAAAACACCAAAGTAGACCTTTGTCCAGATTTAAGTGATCCCTCCACCACCAGAGCTTTCTCTGGACCTGAGGGGGCATCTTGAATTGTTTCTCCAGGGAGTCCCCGTAGGACCAATTTGTCAGAATTGCCTGTTGGAGCTCCCTTGCATGCAAGCCTGTACAGCGGGAATGGATGATGTGAGGAGGCCCAACACAGACATGGCTGCCCTGACAGAGATAGGCAGGTTTGTCTGGGTCCTCTTCACAGCACTCTGGACCTTTTCTATCTTCTCTACTGGTAGAAAAATCCTTTCCTGCCTGGAGTCGATGGTGTACCCCAGGAATTTTATTGACTGGGATGCAATCATGCTTGATTTTTCCTGTTTATTAGCCATCCGAGGCCCTCTAAGTGTCTTACTGTTCTCCCCAGGTCCCTCTCCAATAGATGTTTTGTATTGGCAAAGATTAGAAGGTCGTCTAAGTATGGAACGATTGATATACCTTCTACCCTGAGGAGGGCTAGGGCCTCTGCTACGATCTTGGTAAATATCCTTGGGGATGAGGATAGACCGAACGGGAGAGCTCTGAACTGGAGATGTATCACCGAGCCTCCCGTCCTGAGTGCAAACCTCAGATACTTCTGTGAAGCTATGGCCATGGGCACATGGAGATATGCATCTCTTAAGTCTATGGACGCCATAAAACAGTTTGGCATCAAAAGACTCTTTACCGAGAAGATTGTGTCCATCCTGAATCTTTTGTATTTGATTGATTTGTTTAAAATCTTCAGATTCAGGATCAGTCTGAATTTGCCCGATGTTTTTTTTTACAAGAAAAATGTGTGAGTAACAGCCCAACCCCCTCTCCTCAGGGGAACGTCCATGATCACCTTTTGCTGCATCAGTTCCCCCAGAATAGAGATCATGGCTACGGACTTCTGAGTCCTGAGGAGCCTGGGTTACGTAAAACCGTGCGGGAGGGGAGTGATCGAATTCCAGTCTGTAACCCCTTTCTATTATACTGAGGATAAACAGACTGTCCGTCACTGACTTCCACTGCGGAAGGAAGGCCTGTAACCTCCCTCCCACAGCTGGAAGACTGTCACTGGTTTTTTGGGTTCGGGGTAGGGGGACGGAATAACACTCCCGACTTGCCCCTTCCCCTCTGAGGCTTCCAGGGCCTCCTATATCCTGTCTCTTTGGTCTCAGAGGTTTTTCGAAAAGCACGAAAAAAATTTGTGCTCTGGGGAATCACCTTCTTTTTAGGAGGAAAACCCTTCTATCCAGAATGGCTTCGAGGTCAGGGCCGAATACCAAGTCTCCCTCGAACGGAAGACCACATAACTTGGCTTTTGAGGCAGTATCTCCTGCCCATGTCTTAACCCATAAGGCCCTACGGGCTGAGATTATAAGGGCTGAGGACCTGGCTGACATTTTAAATTGACTCTGCCGAGGCATCCGCCATATACCCTACTGCCTTTAAGAGAACAGGCCAAAGTATCGAGCAGGTCCTTTCTAGGTGTTCCTGCCTCAATATGATCTTTTAGCTGTTCTAGCCAGTGCTCCAAATTTCTGGCTACTACAGTTGAAGCCATTGCTGGCTTGAGGTTTGCTAATGTTGAGTCCCAGGCCTTCCTTAGCAGGGAATCAGCTCTTTTGTCCATGGGATCCTTGAGGATACCCGTGTCCTCGAACGCAAGATCCGTATTCCTTGAGACCTGGGAAAAGGCTGCGTCGAGCTTAGGTTTCTTGTTCCACACCTGTGAGCTATCCTCCTCAAAGGGGAACCTGCGTTTGAGAGACCTAGAAAAGAAAAAAAAAGGAGGCCTCTCAGGGTCTCTCCATTCCTTCTTGACAGTTTCGGATAGAAAAACTTATGCACAGGGAAAACTCTGCGTTTCACCTCGCCCAAAACCTGAAACATCTTGTCATGTAGCGACAGTTGGGCCTCATCCTCTGTGATATTTAGAGTCGTGTGGATATTTTTCAGTAAGTCATCCACCTCCTCCAAGGATAACTTATACCGGGATGAAGAAGCGGAAGCCTCCTTTGCTTCCTCTGCCTCCTCCTCTGAAACAGAGGACGTAGCGTGTTCCTCCTCCTCCTCCGAGTCACTGCCCCCCCTGGGTGCAGATGCTGATGAGTGAGAACGGGGCGCTGAGCTACCGCCCGCAGCTGGGCGTCTGTCTAAATAAGACCGGAAAGATTCAAAAGTGTCTGATAATTCTTTCCTGAAAGAACTTAGTAGCTCTCCCTGCTGAGACGCAGGGGTACTGGAGGCTGCTTCTTCGTTGACTAAGTCGCTTATGCAGGACCTGCATAGCACCTTAGTCCAAGAATCTTTTAGAACATTTCTACATGATGGGCACCTCCTCTTGCTACATGCTTGGTCTTTTCTTTTGTTTTCTGAAATATACCAAGAAAAAAAGATGCCAAACCTGAGTTACAAAACACAAAGTAGACACAGGAAGATATGCTGCCAAATAGAACAGATTTTAACTGATTTCACATTCTATTTGCTCTTCAGCCAGTGAATCCCCCCACCGACTCACTAAACAAACATTGAAAGCATTATTCCTACATAACATTTCTAGGAAAACAAATGCTGCAGGCTTCCCCAAGTCAGGAAGGTAGAAAAAAAACAAACAAGCTCTAACAGTAATGACAGAGATCGCTGCCTCTGCTTACCTGAGCCTGGCTGACAATTGTGGCTCCTGCTCCTGCCACCGCCGATTGATCCTCCTCCATCGTCAGTGAGGATCGAATGGCGTCTGGGCGCTTTATCTGTTTGAATTCCGCGCCTCCCGGAAGTGATGTCAGCCGAGGAGACCGGCCCCCTCTCCCTGCGTTCCAGCGGCTGGAACCGGAAGCCGCGTCGCACCGTCGAAAGTTCCGTCCCCCGGCCGGAAATGACGCACTCGCCACCCGGACCCGGAAGGCATGAGCCTGACGAACGGTGCGAGATATGAATCTCGGCCGCGTACCAAACCCAGCCGCCGGTCTAAGGAAGGAGGAACCTCCACAGCCTGACCCCCCCTGGGTATGAAGGAGAGCGGGCACCGAAGCGACCCCCGCGCGTGAAGGGAGGAAGCTTGGCCAGGTCTGTACCAACCGCGCAACAGTGGCATGCCTCAAACCCTCCCCAACTGGAGAGAGCGCAGCACCCCTTGGTTCCCTGCAGCGCTTCCACCATGGCCGGAGGAAACACTACAACTGAGGCCATGGTGGAAGTGTCCGGTCTTTTAAAGTGATCTGCAGTGTTTCCTGGGAAAATGGGTGGAGCTCCGCTGTGTGTGATCAGAGAAGGAGTGGGTCGCCAGCGGCACGCGCGGACCCCAGAAACTTTGGATCACGTACTAGGTACGTGATCTGGCACGGTGGTCGGTCTACAAGTTTGGGGGGGGGGGGGGGGGGGGATCAGCCCTGATGGCCTACCTTGGCACCCCCAGACGTTTTGGAACTACATTTCCCATGATGCTCAACCACACTGCAGTGTGCATGAGCATCATGGGAAATGTAGTTCCAAAACATCTGGGGTGCCAAGGTTCTCCATCACTGGTCTATCTCATTGGAGGTCCAAAGATGCCAGGGCTTTTACAGACACACACACACCAAATTACCCCTTTGTGGAAAGTAGGCAGAGCATCACTGCAGGAAAATGCTGCATTCCCTGGACCTGTGTATGATCAAAGTAAGGGGGCCCCCCCAAACTCACCATTGTGCTGTGCTTTGTGCCTGATAAGTTTCCATTGAAATCAATTCAAGTATCAAAAAAAAAAAACTGCTTAAAGTCAGGCTGAGGGTGAAGGACCATTTACCAGGATTGTCTGTGGTCTACCTGCAGCGGTTCTCCATGACTGACTTACAATGCAGAACAAAGCGTCTTGGTGGGGGTGGGCCCTTTGCCTCACCATGTCGGAAGCAGCAAGGAGACCTGTGAGTAACAATAGTGTAATCACCAAATCTCCATTCCAAACCTGCTGAGACTACAGAGACTGCAGTGCCTTACATCTCACACTGTAGATATATACAGCTAGGAGGCTACAGAGCAGGATAAAGGTAGATTTCTCAGTACAGCTCAGGGACAAAACAACATTTGTGGACAATCCCTGTTCACCGAGTTCAGATCAATTTAATTTGCACATCAGGGAACCTTCTTGTTGCATCTGAGGGAACCCCCACTGTGGCCAAAAGAATGTGTCCCCCCCCCCCCCCCCCCCCAGGGGACCCCACATTGCCCAAGGAGTTTAATATTTGTGCACAACCCAGCAGACAAGACGGAGTAAATATTGACACTGGAGAGGTGGGGAGAAGTTTCTGCTGTTCAGCTTCTGGCCATTGGTAATCCATCAGTAAGTGGTGGGAATGGAGCGTGTTTGTTATGTCTACTAACAGTTGCATGTAACATGTCGCTGAGCCCCATTAAATACATTTGCTGTTTGACAGTCTCCTGTCATATTACATATTATTCTGAAGATTTGTGGCCCCATTGGTGGTGTCAGGGGCCCCCCCATCTGAAGCCCCCCCCCACACCTTGCAAGTGGATAATCACTGATCTGTAGACTCCGTTCACAAAAGACACTGAGCAAGTCGCAGTATTTTGCTGCTAGAAGGCCGCACCCATAGGCACCGGCCACCAATCAGGGGGGGAGTGGCACATGATGATTCGCAGTCACTGTGTGAACGGGTGCCGGTCACTCCATATCCTAACAATCAGCACCGCCCAATATGCAATTCCACAGCTTTTATTCCAGTACATGGGAACATACAAGACGCTACCCACCCATCCCCCCCCCCCCCCCCCAGGTTCCCATGTACTGAATGCACACTGTGAGCTATGAACAGCACATTTTCTCCTACTCACCTTCCTCTGAAACGTCCCGTCCAGGGCGGCAACGATGATGGTTTTGCCCCTGTTGGCCATTTCTTCACAGAACTCAACGACATCCGGGAACTGCGGGGAGAAGAGTCACTGATCACCGGCCGGTATAGGAACCATCGTCCCCTCCCCCATGAGCACACAATCACCTCCCAAATAAGATTAATGACCCCCCTCCAATAAATAAGTTTCAACATGGCCCATAACATAGATCAACCCCCCTACCTCATAATATTCATTGCCCACCCACATAACAGGATCCATCACCAAGCCCCCCTATAATATTCATAATTTCTTTCTCCCTATAACATCCATCTACCCACCCACCCCCCCCCCCTATAATATTCATCATTTCCCCTACAATATGATCAATCCTCCACCCCCCTCCCTAGTAATAAGATTCATGGTCCCCTCCCCTATTGAGACTTACAAACTGGCCCTCGTCAATGCCGATCACACAACAGTTCAAAGCCTCTGTGAACACGTCCGCCAGGCTGCAGGTGGAAACCGCGGACATCGTGTGGCTGTGGGTGGAGACGGGAACAAAATTAATATAAAACACAAAAGCTATATAAAAAGTTGAACCACGAAGAGGAACGCAACAAACTGCTAAAATTTAGGCTGAGGGTGAAGGACCATTTACCAACATTGTCTGTGGTCTACCTGCAGCAGATCTTCTCCTTATGAAGGACTTTGCATGGAGGCGGCCATCTTGGTAAGGACGTGTCAGAACCTCCAGCAAGAACAGTGAACAGCACAAGTAACCCCACTGTGCAAAAGGATGTCCCCCCCCCCCCCCCAGTAACCCCACTGTGTCTCAAAGATGCTCCTGCAAGGAACCCAAGGATGTTCCCCCAAGGAACCCCACTGCGTCTAGGATGTGTGTGTCGTCGTTGTCCCCCCAGGATGTTCCCCCAAGGTACCCCACTGCGTATAAAAAAGGATGTTCCCCCAAGGTACCCCACTGCGTATAAAAAAGGATGTTCCCCCAAGGTACCCCACTGCGTATAAAAAGGATGTTCCCCCAAGGTACCCCACTGCGTATAAAAAAGGATGTTCCCCCAAGGTACCCCACTGCGTATAAAAAGGATGTTCCCCCAAGGTACCCCACTGCGTATAAAAAAGGATGTTCCCCCAAGGTACCCCACTGCGTATAAAAAAGGATGTTCCCCCAAGGTACCCCACTGCGTATAAAAAAGGATGTTCCCCCAAGGTACCCCACTGCGTATAAAAAGGATGTTCCCCCAAGGTACCCCACTGCGTATAAAAAAGGATGTTCCCCCAAGGTACCCCACTGCGTATAAAAAGGATGTTCCCCCAAGGAACCCCACTGCGTATAAAAAGGATGTTCCCCCAAGGAACATCACTGCATCTAGAAGGATGTTCCCCCAAGGTTGATCCCAAGGAACCCCACTGTGTCTAAAAGGATGTCCCCCCCAGGAACCCCACTGTGGCTAGAAGGATTCCCCCCCCCCCCCCCAAGGAACCCCACTGCGTATAAAAGGATGCCCCCCCAAAGTAACCCCACTGTGGGACAGGATGCCCCCCCAAAGTAACCCCACTGTGCAACAGGATGCCCCCCAAAGTAACCCCACTGTGCAACAGGATGCCCCCCCAAAGTAACCCCACTGTCTCAAAGATGCTCCTGCAAGGAACCCAAGGATGTTCCCCCAAGGAACCCCACTGCGTCTAGGATGTTCCCAAGGAACCCCACTGTGTCTAAAAGGATGTCCCCCCCCCCCCCCCAGGAACCCCACTGTCTAAAAGGATATCCCCCCCCCAGTAACCCCCCTGTGTCTAAAAGGATATCCCCCCCAGTAACCCCACTGTGCAAAAGGATGTCGTCCCCCCCCCCCCCCAGTGTCTCAAAGATGCTCCTGCAAGGAACCCAAGGATGTTCCCCCAAGGAACCCCACTGCGCTAGGAGGATGTCCCCCCCCCCCCCCCCCCCCAAGGATGATCCCAAGGAACCCCACTGCGTATAAAAAAGGATGTTCCAAGGAACCCCACTGCATCTAGAAGGATGTTCCCCCCAGGAACCCCACTGTGTTTAAAAGGATGTTCCCCCAAAGAACATTCCAAGGAACCCCACTGCGTCTAGGAGGATGCTTTCCCATCAGACAAAGATGACCCGGTATCAGTATCATGAGACACATACAATGCATTAGACGTGCTACCTACCGGTCATGTGTGGCCAGCTGCTCCTTGCTGTACCGGGTGTCCTTGGCGTACTTTATCACCATACATTTATACTGCGCTATCTGGAAGCGGCGCACTCGACGCATCAACTCCGTACTGGAATGAAAAGAACAAAAGATCGCCATAAGAACCCTTCGGATGACACCTGAGGAGACAGACAGGAACGCGCCGGAGGACTCACCTCTTCCCAGAGAACATCGGGCCAAAGATCACCTGAGAGACAGAAAGTGGATTTAGTTATTACTTCAGACCAAGAGAAAACCGATCCCTCGCCAATCGACAGTCACCTTCATACTAGCGATCCCCTTCCCAATCCTCCCCCCATTAATAATTAATCACCCCTCATAATGTGCTAAAATGAGTCAGAAGCCCATAAAAATATATCTGCTCCCCCCCCTATCACCCCCATAAAAATATTAATTCCCCCCCTGCAATGGTTTGTGTGTGTGCCCTCACCCCCTCTTTTGTAATGATTAATCACCACCCTCCCCAATGATTTAGGTGCCCGCCCATAATGATTTATCACCCACTTCCAAAATGATCTCTCGCCCCATAAAAACATACCCCCCCCCCCCCCCCAACAGAAAAATGATGGTTTATCTGCACTCATAAGGATTCATCACCCCCATAAAAATAATTTTTATAATAGTCGCCTCCCTCCCCAATAAATGATCTCTTACCCCATAAAATCTGCCCTCCCCCCAAAAAAGTAATTTATCTGCCCCGGTAACAATGCATCTGCCCCTTCCCCCCCCAAAAAAAATAAAAAGTTTGTTTATGCACATGCAACCCTCCATTAATATCACACAACAAAAAAAAAAAAAAAAACACACACACACACACACCTGTTTATAATGAGCACCAGGTTAAGAATGTATCCCCCCCCCATTAACTATTATGAGGGGCAATAAATTATTATGGTGCTAAAATGAGCCATAAAAAAAATAAAATAAAAATTATAATGGTGCATCTGCCCTCCCATCTCATAATGATTCATCTGCCCCAATCACCCCCATAAAAATATCATTCTCCCCTGCAATGGTTTATCTGTGCCCCCCCCCTATAAATAATGATTAATCACCCACTTCTAAAAAAACAATAAAAAAAGGTTATGTACATGCAACCCCCCCCCCATTATGGATTATTTCTCCCCCCTATAAAAACTGTCTGGGCCCCCCCCCCCCCCCAAAAAAAAGGAGATTATCTGCTCCTGGCTATAATGAGCGCCAGCTTAAAAAATAAATAATAATAATAATAATAATAATAATGTGTATTCCCCCCCAATAATGATTTAGTACCCCAAACATCACACTTCTGCCCCCCCCCATATAATTTATTGTCATGTGTCCCCCCCATGAGGATTTATCACCCCATAGAAATGAGGGGGGGGGGTCCCCTCATTGTACGGACCTGGATCTTCCCCCGGGTCTTGCTGGGTGACCCGGGCATGACATCGGGGACGTTCAGGCAGCTCATGGTGTCGGTGGATGGATGAGTCGGTCGGAGCGGAGTGATCGGTGAGCGGCGGGAGTTCTCTCTACAAGTCTGCGATTCAAACAGCTGCGCGGGCTTCGGCACAGTGCCCGGCCAATCAGAGACAGCGGAAGAGACCGGCCTACCAATCACTGATGCAGAGCACGCAATCCCTCCCTGGAAAGGGGCGTGCCTGTGAATGATTGACATGTGTCCGACAGCTGCAGGTTTGGCGCCATAAGAAGGGAATTTACATCTTCCGAGTTGTATATAAAGAGCCAAAATCAGCCAAAGAATACATTGTATCCGATCGAGATTTGTATCCGATTTATATTTGTATCCCATTGATTGATATTTGTATCTGCTCGATATTTGTATCTGATTGATTTATATTTGTATCTGATTAATTGAGATTTGTATCCGATCGATATTTGCATCTGATTTATATTTGAATCTGATTGCGATTTGTATCCGATTGATTGAGATTTGTATCTGATTGATTGATATTTGTATCCGATTGATTTATATTTATATCTGATTGAGATTTGTATCCGATTGATATTTGTATCCGATTGATTTATATTTGTATCTGATTTATATTTGTATCCGATTGATTTAAGTTTGTATCTGATTGATTGATTGAGATTTGTATCCAATCGATATTTGTATCTGATTGATCGTGATATAAATGACGGCAGACTGGTTTGTGATTGGGGGGAGGGTCATATGGAAGCTGAGATGATCTCCAATTGCCCACGCACACACCTAATAGCGGGAATACCCCATAAGAAAATTGGGCAAAAATTTCCGTTCTGCGAACGATCGGCCCGATTTTCTACTTGTTGATGCCCAGCAAGTAATACCCGATATCGATATTGTGAACAATATTGTCTACACGCTATATGAAAATCAGAAGTAAGATTTTTGCGGATCGCCAGTAAGGCGCTTTCACATGCGGGTGTTGCAGGAAATGCAGACAGAAGCACGCGTTTTCGAGAAACGCATGAAAAATGCGAGTCGTACTTCATTCCTAATGGCACCCCGAACGCAGCCAGCAGAAGTGCGTTTTTTCACTATAAAAACGCACAGAACTCTTTGCCTGAAAAAGGTTCAGGAGCTTCTTCGGCGCGCTTGGCGCATGTAGGGCAGCGGATCGCAGGAAATAGGCTGACCTTTTGCGCGTTGCAAAAAAAAAAACACACTTTTTTTTTTTAATTCGAAAACGCACGTTCCTACTACACTGGGGAGGGGGAGGGGAGGGAGGGGGGGGGGCTCAGATTTACCATCCACTATGTAGTGCAGACATCATGTATTTTATGGCAGTGCACTGGAAGGCACCACACAGCGCTGTACAGCGGCACAACGCACCACAATGCTGTGCACAAGTCACGTGTCACTTTTGTGCATATGAAATAAAGTGCATACAAAAAAAAAGGGAGTTTGATGCAGTAAAACGCACATCACACTGCCCCCTACTGCTGGCTCACTGCATCCAAAGGAGAGCGCCGCCCACACACTAAATCGCTGAAGTGTAATGTATGGACAGTGCGACCCGAGACATTAACCCCTTCAGTACCGGCAGGCCCAGATTTACTCCCTTTGCCGCCCCAAGGCCCGGGTCCTTCAATGCCGCCACACACCACCACTCTCGTCCTTTATCGATGACTGCTAATATAGATCGATTAAAAACGTCTCCACGCAGGAGAACACTGAAAATAACTGCCTTTTATTGTACAGACTGAAAATACTCTTTTTTGCAAACTCATCGATAATCTCTTCGTAGGACAAAGTATTTCAATGTTCCCACTCAATGGCAAGTAAAGCTAAACAGTTCAGTCTTTCCTGACCCGGAGATGATCGATAATAGTTCTTTACTCGTTTCAGACAGGAAAAAGATGGTTCTGCTGAACAGTTACCCTGTTTTCCCTAAAATAAGACCTAGTGTGATTGTCGGTGATAGCTGCAATAAAAGCCCTACCCCCCCAATTAAGCCCTAGTTAAAGTCCTTGTAGGTCTTCTTTTCAGGGTAGGGCTTATTTTTGAGGAAACAGAGTAGGGCTTATTTGGGGGGTAGGGCTTATATTGCAGCCAACACCGACAATCACGCTAGGTCTTATTTTAGGGGAAACAGGGTAGTAACCAAAGCGCAAAGATAAATACGCACTGCTGTAATCAATATTGGGGTAAATAACCTGCGATTTTTTTTTCTGCTTTGAATGTTTTGTAGAGCTCCGAAATCGAAGCTTCACCTGTCCTATCAGACACTGTCCCCCCATCACATGGTGTCCGCCGAGAAGCCGAACATCTCCGAAGATGAACGGCGCCGGCACACTGAGTCCAGGTTGATGCCCCACCATCCAAGTGGACATAGAGTTAAAATATAAAAGAGCCGAGCGAAGTGAGGCCATTCCCCGAAGCGTGGCGAGCGAAGCAAGGCCGTGACCGCAAGAGTCCCTGTTACTATGAGCAACCGCAGGGCCGTTTTTTTAAGGCAGGGCAAAAGGGGCAGCTGCCCTGGGCCCTGTCATTGTTGTGGGGCCCAAAGCAGCTGCTTCATACTTGCCAACTATCCTGGTTTAAATTCCCTCGTCCCTTGAGGATTAAGTCCTGTGCTGTGTCCTGACATGTCAGTGTGAAATACTGCTACAAATGCTGCCCAGCTCTGCCCTATTGCTGTGTACGGATGACTCACCTGCAGACACTGTATTTACATGTAAATTACCAGCATTCATATGTAAATAGAGGCGGCTGGCGGCATTGATATGTATATCATGCCCCCTGAGGTCATATCCACAGCAGGCATGTACTGGCCATTGGGACTACAGGGAGTTTCCCGGTGGGCCGATGGCTCAGTGGGCCACTCTGATGTAAGGGGCCTGGAGAAGGGACACTCTGATGTAAGGGGGTGCTGTTGGGACACTCTGATGTAAGGGGGTGCTGATGGGACACTCTGATGTAAGGGGGTGCTGATGGGACACTCTGATGTAAGGGGGCTGGTAATGGGACACTCTGATGTAAGGGAGTGCTGATGGGACACTCTGATGTAAGGGGGCTGGTAATGGGACACTCTGATGTAAGGGAGTGCTGATGGGACACTCTGATGTAAGGGGGCTGTTAATGGGACCCTCTGATGTAAGGGGTGCTGATGGGACACTCTGTTGTAAGGGGGCTGGTGATGGGATACTCTGATGTAAGGGAGTGCTGATGGGACACTCTGATGTAAGGGAGTGCTGATGGGACACTCTGATGTAAGGGAGTGCTCATGGGACACTCTGTTGTAAGGGGGCTGGTAATGGGACCCTCTGATGTAAGGGGTGCTGATGGGACACTCTGTTGTAAGGGGCTGGTAATGGGACCCTCTGATGTAAGGGGTGCTGGTGGGACACTATGTTGTAAGGGGGCTGGTAATGGGGCCCTCTGATGTAAGGGGTGCTGATGGGACACTCTGTTGTAAGGGGGCTGGTA
Organism: Lithobates pipiens; assembly: GCF_037356315.1. Classification (NCBI taxonomy): domain Eukaryota; kingdom Metazoa; phylum Chordata; class Amphibia; order Anura; family Ranidae; genus Lithobates; species Lithobates pipiens. The sequence continues at coordinate 8,284,741 of NW_027507789.1, read as the reverse complement.
ATGGCACATTCTGATGTAAGGGAGTGCTAATGGGACACTCAAAATGTAAGTGGGCCGGTCTGGATGAAGTCCAGGGCCAAATTTCTGTCCCAGTCCAGCCCTGATCCACAGTAATCTCTAGCAACCAATCAACAAGCAGAAATCATGTGCTGTAACTTCTAGCAACTAACCAGTGAGCTGTAATGTGTTCTGTAACCTCTAGAAACCAGTCAGTGAGCGGTAATCATACACTGTAACCTCTGGCAACCAATTGCAATCGCTGCCTGATTTGATACAGTAAACTGATTTTGAGTCTAGCTGCTATTTATTGTATGTCTCAGAGCAGGCGGAGAGTGAAACTGCATGGGGAGGGGGCCCCCAAGAAAAGTTTTGCCCAGGGTTCAATCAATATTAAAGACGGCCCTGAGCAACCGTACGTCCACTTGGATGGTGGGGCTTCAACCTGACTCAGTGCACAGGCGCCGTTCTTCTTCGGAGATGTTCGGCTTCTCTTTGTCCCCCGTACTGCGCAAGCGCTGCGCCTGCGCAGTATGGCCCAGACACTATCCGATAGGCGGACACTTTGTGTCAGAACACCACCCCTGCACACTGCCGCCCTGGGGCCTGGCCTGGAAATCCAGCCCCTGAGTACGGGCACTGCCCCCCCCCCTCCCCCCTCCTGCCCAGGCCAATGTCCAGCTTTCAGATCTCTCACACTTTGAATGACAATTGCGCGGTCATACAACACTGTACCCACATTCTGTTCACACAACTAGCGCTTTCTTTTTGATGATGATTAATAACCTCTGTTTTATCTTTTTATTTTTTACATTATGGAGGAAAAAGAAACATATTAAAAACATTTTTTTAGTTTCTGTTTATAAAATGTAGCAAATAAGTAATTATTTTCCTTCAGTGATGAGCACTGATAGGCAGCACTGGTGAGCACTGATACAGTAGGTATTACTGATAAGCACTGATAGGCAGCACTGGTGATAGGCGGGCATTGATAGGTATCACTGATAAGCACTGATAGGCGTTGATGGACACTGATGGGTGGCACCAATGAGCACTGATAGGCAGCACTGATAGGTATAACTGATGGGCACTGATAGAAAGTACTGATACTTGGCATTGATGGGCACTGATAGAAAGTACTGATACTTGGCATTGATGGGCACTGATAGGCGACACCAATGAGCACTGATGGGCACTGATAGACGGCACAGATGAGCACTAATAGTCATCCTTTATGGGCACTGATAGCTGGCACTGAAAGGTGCCATTGATGGGCACTGAAGGGCACTGATAGGCGGCATTGATGGGCACTAATAGGCAGCACTGATGGGCACTGATAGGCGGCATTGATGGGAACTGATGAAACATTAACTGATGGGTGCTGATGAGGCAGCACTGATAGATGGTACCGATGGGCATTGATAGGGAGCACTGATGGGCACTAATGAGGCTGCACTGATGGGCACTGATTAAGCTGCACTGATGGGCATTGATAAGGTAGCACTGATGAGGCTGCACTGATGGGCATTGATAGGTAGCACTGATGAGGCTGCACTGATGGGCACTGATGAGGCTGCACTAATAGGCAGCACTGATGGGCAATGATGTGCGAATTTTCCTAAGCCGGTATTAAACCCAAAAGTAAACAATTATTATTTTGCAGTTTACTTATTTCTAGGTGTGGTGGCTGCATTAGTTTTCTTTTTTAGGCTTTCTTCTATTTTCATCAGGTGATCCTGCCAGTAAGCCTGTTGTTTTTCAAAAGCACACTCTCTCTAGCAGTTTACATGAATGAGACAACCATTCTACACTGACAGGGGCGCTTACAATGAACAGCTTTTATTTAAATAAATATTTCTGTAAAATATTTACACATATTTGTATATGAGAAAAAAATATTTGTAAAATATTTACAATATTTACATAAGACCTTTATCCCAAAAGGAAAATAAAATGTTTGCTGTGACGGCTTACAAAGTGTTAGCTTGAGTTTGGCTTCAGTGTGTTAGTGTATATACTTGTAAATCTGCTAGTCCATCCAACAGTCCCTCCCCCCCCCCGAATGACAATGCCGCTGTGTCTCCTGTGCCTCCTTCATCCAGAATGGGGGGGGGGGGGGGGCGGCTTAACACAGGAGATGTGTTACTGTTCAGATCACCAGGTGAAAGAGGGAGGAAAAAAGCCAAAGAAAAGAAAATGAATGCAGTCACCCCATCCAATGATTGGTAAAGTGCAATATATGACATTTATGGTTTTGGGGTTTAATACCACTTAAGAATTTTCATGCAAATTTCCATTTGAAATTCTGCTTCTGTATTTAGAGTTACACAGTGTAGTGATCCCCAGAAATGATCTTCGGTTATTTCACAGAAAAGCACAAGTTCCCAGAGCGCTCAAAAGTCGCACTTGTGGTTCCAGAATTCCTATTGGCACCCCGAAGCGCCAGCAGACGCGTTTTGCATGCGCCAAAACGGGGGGGGAGATGGGGGGGGGGAGCAAACGGGGCAAAAGGCTCTGTAAAAAATCATGCAAAGCTCTATGCCACAAAAAGGTGTCGGAGCTTCACGATGCGTTTGGTGGGTAGTGTGCAGGGGGCGCCACATCCTAAACATGGTAAATGAATGAAACGCCATAGAGTTGCATGGACTACACATACACAATCCTAAAAATTCTACAATCTTTATTGATACCTCTTTAAAAAAAAAACATTTTATATTAACTACTAAACAATTTAATATTTCTATTCTATGTAAGGTTAAAAATCTACAAAACACATGAAAAGGCAAATGTCTGGAGCGCATTGACCTTCACTAATAAAGGGTTAAATGTCAGATTCACCCAAGGTTCCTCCTACATTCACTGGCCAATCATTCCATAAAACAAATTTCCATCCAACTTTCCTCTTTTTGTTGTTAATGTTTTTGGTTTTTTTTAGTGACGTTTACCAGCTAATATCTTTGGATTTGGTGGACTTTTTCCATGGTAGAGCAATGGGCACGTGAGCATCAGCACTGGACCAGGGAGCAATGGAAGAAGGTGGCCTTGGTAGACCCGACTCCACAACTTGATGGACCATGGTAGAGCTTACTCCATAACTCGGTGGACCATGGTAGACCCGACTCCATGACTTGGTGGAACATGGTAGACCCGACTCCACAACTTGGGGACCCTGGTAGACCCGACTCCACAACTTGGTGGACCATGGTAGACCCGACTCCACAACTTGGTGGACCATGGTAGACCCGACTCCACAACTTGGTGGACCATGGTAGACCCGACTCCACAACTTGGTGGACCATGGTAGACCCGACTCCACAACTTGGTGGAACCATGGTAGACCCGACCTCACCACATAGTAGACCATGGTAGACCCGGCCCCACCACATGGTAGATTTTGGTAGACCTAACCTCACCACATGGTAGACCCAACCCCACAATGTGGTATATCATGGTAGGCCCGACCCCATCATGTGGAAGACCCGACCCCACCACACCACACAGTAGACCATGGTAGACCCGACCTCACCACATGGTAGACCATGGCAGAACCGATCCTATCCCACTTGGTAGATCCAACCCCACCACATGGTAGACCAGTGTTTCTCAACTCCAGTCCTCAAGGCGCTCCAATAGGTCATGTTTTGAGGCTTGCTATTACTTTGCACAGGTGATTTGATCAGCTTCACTGCCCTTAGGTATTACCACAGCTGTTTCATCTTGGAGGGAAATCCTGCAAACATGACCTGTTGGGGCGCCTTGAGGACCTGAGTTGAGAAACACTGTGGTGACCTTGGTAGACCCAACCCCACCACATGATAGACTATGGTAGACCTGACCCCACCACTTCGTAGACCTAACCCCACCACAGGGTAGTCAACTGTAGACCCGTCCCCACCACATGGTAGACAATTGTAGACCCAACTCAACCACATGTAAGACCATGGTAGACCTGACCCCACCACATGGTAGACCCGACCTGACCCCACCACACCACATGGTAGACCATGGTAGGCCAGAACCCACCACAGGTTAGACCATGGTAGACCTGACCTCACCTCATGGTAGACCCGAACCCACCACATGTTTGACCATGACAGAACCAGCCCTATTACCACTTGGTAGACCCAACCTCACCACATGTTAGACCATGGCAGAACCAACCATATACCACTTGGTAGACCCAACCCCACCACATGGTAGACCATGGTAGACCCAACCCCACCACAGGGTAGTCAATTGTAGACCTGTCCCCACCACATAGTAGAACCGACTCCACCACAAGGGTAGACAATGGTAGACCCAACTCAACCACATGTAAGATCATGGTAGACCTGACCCCACCATGTGGTAGACCATGAGATGGGGTCGGGTCACTATGCTCTTTGGATTGGCCTGAAAAGATAAAACTCTGAGGTGCCAAACCAACAGGAATTTCTAAACTTTACCATAAACAAGAGAATTCCCAAATGTTATCAGACACATATCATCACATCTTATCATACACAAAGTATCAAAGAAAATCGTATAAACCTCTATTTTCATTGCTCAGTATAAAAGCAGATTAGTAGTTCTATGGAGATATTTACACTGACCAAGTCATGACTTTATGACCACTGATAGGTAAAGTCACAGTGTATATGGATTTATATTATACATAATATGTGATATCTATGTGATGTGTGGGACCCCCCCCCCTTTTCGATCTTACTCCATGTTTGCCATCATTGAGAACCAATTCAATATACACTCACAGGCCACTTTATTAGGTACAATTGCTTGATAACACAAATTGCAGTGAGCGGCAGTTGTGTGGAGGGAAAATGCCTTGAGTCAGAGGAGAATGGGGCAGACCAATTCCAGATGATAGAAAGACAACAGTAACTCAAATAACCCCTCGTTACATACAAGGTATGCAGAATACCATCTCTGAACACACAACACATCCAACCTTGAAGCAGATGGGCTACAGCAGCAAAAGACCACATCGGGTGCCACTCCTGTCAGCTAAGAACAGGAAACTGAGGCTACAATTGGCACAGGATCACCAACACTGGACAATAGAAGACTGGAAACGTTGCCTGGTCTGATGAGTCTGGATTTCAGCTCCGACATTCAGATGGTGGGGTCAGACTTTGGCGTCATGGATCCATCCTGCCTTGTATCACCGGTCAGGCTGGTGGTGGGGGTGTAATGGTGTGCGGGATGGGGTATCACTGGTTCAGGCTGGTGGTGGGGGTGTAATGGTGTGGGGGATGGGGTATCACCGGTTCAGGCTGGTGGTGGGGGTGTAATGGTGTGGGGGATGGGGTATCACCGGTTCAGGCTGGTGGTGGGGGTGTAATGGTGTGGGGGATGGGGTATCACCGGTTCAGCAGGTGGTGGGGGTGTAATGGTGTGGGGGATGGGGTATCACCGGTTCAGGCTGGTGGTGGGGATGTAATGGTGTGGGGGGGGGGGGGGAATATTTTCTTGGCACACTTTGGGCCCCTTGGTACCAATTGAGCATGGTTTAATCACCACGGCCTACCTGAGTATTGCTGGTGACCATGTCCATCCTTTATGACTACAGTGCCCCCATCTTCTGATGGCTCCTCCCAGCAGGATAATGCCCCATGTCCCAAAGCTCCAATCATCTCACCACTGGACAATGAGGTCCCTGTCCTCCAATGGCCTCCACACTCACCACATCTCATCCAATAGAGCACCTTTGGGATGTGGTGGAAAGGGAGATTGCTCACCATGGATGTGCAGCCGAGAAATCTGCAGCAACTGTGTGATGTCATCATGTCACTATGGAGCAAAATCTCTGAGAAACGTTTCCAACACCTTGTTGTGTCTATGCCACCAAGAATGAAGGTCAAAGGGGGTCCAACCCGCTACTAGCAAGGGGGACCTAATAAAGTGGCCGGTGAGTGTAGATTTATGTTGTACATTGATATATTAATTTTGTATTGATATATATTGTCTATTTATGGAGATCATTTATTTCTTGGCGTGGATCCTGTTGAGGCAAAGAGATGGTGAAACGCGTTGATCAGGAACGCCATACACTAAGAGATCATATCTCGTGGGATGATATATTATAGATTACTTTTTTTGTTGTTTTTTTTGTTTTTTTAAAACAGAATATGAGCCGATGGTCATTCTTTATGCCGTGCCGGATGTCTTTTATTGTAATAAACTCTTGTGGAATTTTAATGTTTTTTTTGTCTCTATGAGGTACAAGGAAAGTCGCACTTTTTTTTTTTTTTTACCTTCTCTCCACCCATGATTGGAGGACTGAGGGGGCGTGTGTGATTTTTGTCTGGATTAGGGATGGTAGCAGTCTAGTATGGCCCCGCCCTCTGCTCCTCTTGTCATTTCAAGAATCTACAACCTTTTTATTAAAATAATCCCTGGTGATCCTGCCATGAAGGCCCTCATTCCAGCACTTCCTATTACAGGGTGACAACTGTCTCCCAGCCGTGCCCCTGCGTTGTCACCCTGTTCATCTGCCCCCCCCCTTGTGGAGACTGCAAGTGGCTGTGCCGACACACACTGGGCCACTAGGGGGCGTGTATACAGGAAATGGCTGAATGATGGAAAAGGATGAAAATTGTATATTATGGGGGGGGGGGGGGGATCCTTATTTATACACAGAGTATTAATTAATGGGGGGGGGGGGGGGGGATCCTTATTTATACACACAGAGTATTATATGTCAGCCCGCGGGGAATTCATCGACTGTACATCAGCTTTACTTTTCAGAGAACGGGGATAATTCACACATCTATTCTGATATCACGGAGTTCTCTTCATCTTCCGTGGCGATTTTATTCTTAATAAATGTCCTGAAAAGTTCAAACAAAATACAATTCACATTAAACAGAAAAACTCTAATATACAATAAAAGTCATTATAGAGAGGATTCTGTGCCCGCAGCAGAGGGACAAGGACCAGTCACCAGTATTGTCCGTGGTCTCCCTGCAGCAGAGGGACAAGGACCAATCACCAGTATTGTCTGTGGTCTCCCTACAGAAAAGGACCAGTCACCAGTATTGTCTGTGGTCTCCCTGCAGCAGAGGACAAGGACCAGTCACCAGTATTGTCTGTGGTTTCCCTGCAGCAGAGGGACAAGGACCAGTCACCAGTATTGTCTGTGGTCTCCCTGCAGCAGAGGGACAAGGACCAGTCACCAGTATTGTCTGTGGTCTCCCTACAGAAAAGGACCAGTCACCAGTATTTGTCTGTGGTCTCCCTACAGAAAAGGACCAGTCACCAGTATTGTCTGTGGTCTCCCTGCAGCAGAGGACAAAGGACCAGTCACCAGTATTGTCTGTGGTCTCCCTGCAGCAGAGGGACAAGACCAGTCACCAGTATTGTCTGGTGTCTCCCTGCAGCAGAGGGACAAGGACCAGTCACCAGTATTGTCTGTGGTCTCCCTGCAGCAGAGGGACAAGGACCAGTCACCAGTATTGTCTGTGGTCTCCCTGCAGCAGAGGGACAAGGACCAGTCACCAGTATTGTCCGTGGTCTCCCTGCAGCAGAGGACAAGGACCAGTCACCAGTATTGTCTGTGGTCTCCTACAGAAAAGGACAGTCACCAGTATTGTCTGTGGTCTCCCTGCAGCAGAGGGACAAGGACCAGTCACCAGTATTGTCTGTGGTCTCCCTACAGAAAAGGACCAGTCACCAGTATTGTCTGTGGTCTCCCTACAGAAAAGGACCAGTCACCAGTATTGTCTGTGGTCTCCCTGCAGAGAGGACAACCTGACAGAAGGACAGTCACCAGTATTGTCTGTGGTCTCCTGCAGCAGAGGGACAAGGACCAGTCACCAGTATTGTCTGTGGTCCCTCGCAGCAGAGGACAAGACCAGTCACCAGTATTGTCTGTGATCTCCCTGCAGCAGAGACAAGGACCAGTCACCAGTATTGTCTGTGGTCTCCCTGCAGCAGAGGACAAGGACCAGTCACCAGTATTGTCTGTGGTCTCCCTGCAGCAGCGAGACAAGGACCAGTCACCAGTATTGTCTGTGGTCTCCCTGCAGCAGAGACAAAGGACCAGTCACCAGTATTGTCTGTGTCTCCCTGCAGCAGAGGACAAGGACCAGTCACCAGTATTGTCTGTGGTCTCCCTGCAGCAGAAGACAAAGGACCAGTCACCAGTATTGTCTGTGATCTCCCTGTCAGCAGAGGACAAGGACCAGTCACCAGTATTGTCTGTGGTCTCCCTGCAGCAGAGGGACAAGGACCAGTCACCAGTATTGTCTGTGGTCTCCCTGCAGCGAGGACAAAGGACCAGTCACCAGTATTGTCTGTGGTCTCCTGCAGCAGAGGACACGGACCAGTCACCAGTATTGTCTGTGGTCTCCCTGCAGCAGAGGGACAAGGAACAGTCACCAGTATTGTCTGTGGTCTCCCTGCAGCAGAGGACAAAGGACCAGTCACCAGTATTGTCTCGAGTATCCATGCAGGAGATCTTTTACCCATTACTGCCTTAGAATGCCTTGTTCTGCCATATTCTATATTTATAATTGCATAGTATATAAGGCTGGAAAAGACACAAGTCCATCCAATCCAACCTGTATGTGTGATTTTGTTTTCTAAGAGTTTACATATCAGGTCAATGTGACAGCCAGGCAGCTTGCATTCCAGGAGAAGAGGTCCACCATACATGACTATATGGAATATCAGTCAGATAGCTGATGATAGGTATAGGACACTTACACACACAGCAGACCAGACGAGTCGATCCTGCCTTACGTCCTCGGCGGTTACCTGAGAATAGAAGGAAAAAAAAAGACCGAAGCAGAGTTTCAGTTTTGGTATTATTGATATAAAACAAATAATTTTTACAATTGTTATTTTGTCATTTAAATGTCATTAGGCACCTTGGGCAAAAAATGAAAAAATAAATTTTTCCCCTATCTGTCGTTAAAAAATTTAAAGCATATTAACTTCAATCCACTGCTGTCCCCTGCAGTACCTATTTTCTGCCACTAGATGTCCTCAGTTTTCTGGATTGACCGATGCTCAGTGTGCCTCATCCTGGAAGACTGAGGGCATTACAGTGAGTGCGGAGAGCACCATGGGCCCATCCCCCGCATTCACTGTTTATTGATGGAGAGAACGGCGCTGAGATCCTCTCTGTGGATCAGAAGAGGATGGACCCTTGGCAGCCTTATATATGGACCACTGGTCCTTTATTGTAGGACTGCAACTGATCAAGAAGCAAAGAGGAGAGATTTTTGTAGGACTGGTCATATGGGGGGGGGGGGGGGGAGGGTGTTGTAGTGCCTCCTTTAATATGAAGTCCAATCCAGCAAGGAAATATGTTTCAGGGTTTGCTGGCCCATTTAAATGAATAGGTTACCCTCACAGAGGTGTTGAGGATTCCTCCCTCAATGCTACTCAGCAACATAAATGCTTGCTTCAGCCTCCTGGCTTACTATGGCAGCACCGCTGCTCTGGCCTCACACTTCAGGCCTCCGTAAGGTCCTCCAGATCATCTCACCAAAGTTTAGGCTCTGTGTCTGCTTCTCTCTTGGTGCTCCCTCTAACAGCTCCCTGCTGCTCCGGCCCACACCCTGACCTCTGGGCAGGGGGACCCCTGTCTCCCGGGTGGAGCCCTGAAATACAGACAGCCCTTTATATTTAATTATAAAGGCTGTGCACACCTACACACACACACCGCCTGCTGGTCCCCTGTAAGACCTGGACTTAGAGGCTTCATCCCTCCAAAGACTCTTATGCCGCGTACACACGGTCAAACAATCGTGTGGAAAAGTCCGGCAAACTCAAGTCCGCCGGACAATCCCCCCGTGTGTAGCCTCCGGCGGACTTTTTTTACCCGAAAGTACGGCGGACTTAGAAAGTAGTTTTGCACTCCAATCTTCCCGCCGGACTTGCATTTCGGCGGACAATCCGGCCGTGCGTATGCCAGTCCGCCGTACTTTTGAAATGAACAGACTTTTCCCTCCCGGAGAAAAGTCCGCTCATTTTGAGCGTGTCTCCAGGTAGGCGGGGCCCACGAAGGCCCGCAAAGGATGCGTCACTGGCCCCGCCACCTGGTATGGACTTAAAGGGGAACCCCAACGCCGGAAAAAAATCGGTGTGGGGTCCCCCCAGGTCCACATCAGACACTTGTCCGAGCACGCTACCCGGCCGCCAGGAAAGGGGGGGACGAGCGAGCGCCCCCCCCTCCTGAGCCGTACCAGGCCGCGTGCCCTCAACATGGGGGTGCCTTGGGAAAGGGGGGGGCCGCGCGGCCCCCCCACCCCAAAGCACCTTGTCCCCATGTTGATGAGGACAATGGGCCTCTTCCCGACAACCCTGGCCGTTGGGTGGGGGGCCGGTATCCGGGGGCCCCCTTATTAAAGGGGGCTCCCGAATTCCGATAAGCCCCCGCCCACAGACCCCGACAACCAACTGCCAGGGGTTGTCGGGAAGAGGCCCTTGTCCTCATCAACATGGGGACAAGGTGCTTTGGGTTGATTATAAAGGCTGTACACACCTGCACACACAGCCTGCTGGTCTCCTGTAAAACCTCGACATAGGGTCAGAGGCTTCATCCCTCTCAAGACTCTTTGAACTCTCCAGACTCCAGAACCCAATCCAGGCATTACCAATCCCAGTGAAAACATGAATCTGTATTCATGAGAACCCTCTGTGAGATGTATCTCTTTTCAACAGTGGCAGGGCCAGCGCTGTCACAGGGCGTGTGGGCAGCCTGCATCAACGAGGAATTTCTCTCAGCTTGCTCTGGCAGTGCCGCTCCTCTGACCTCATACTTCAGGCCTCTGTAAGGTCCTCCAGACCATCTCACCAAACTGTCTCTCTCTCAGCTCTCTCTCGTAAAGCTCCCACACTGTCAGAGAAGGACTTTGTCCACCCATGCTCGCCATGCTCCTGCGCGCATGCGTGGCGGATTGGCGCTCCGGCGCACACACGTGCGCGGTCTGATGGTGCGGCGCACGTGTGTGCATAATAGCACACATGTGCGCGCAGTGGCTCGCGAGTGTGTGCGCGATAGTGCCAGGATGTGCGCAATGGCGCACGCGTGTGCGCAATGGCACACGAGTGTGCGCCGTGGCGCACGCTATGGCGGGGCTATTTCAAACGGCTCTGGCGTCCAAACGGGTTGCTGGTTTGTCGTCAGCTTCCCGTTCGTACCGGTTTCCAGTTTTGTCGTATCTGACTACCGGTTGTGACCCGGACTGTTCCTGACTACACTGCTGTTCTCCTCGATCTGACCCTCGGCTTGCTTAACGAACTTTGGCTGATCTGCCTATATGTGTTTGATCCTCGGACTGCTTTACTGTCATGGTTATGCAGTGATCTTCCTGTTTGCTTACCTCCCCTCATGTGTTCAGACTAAGAGGCCAGCCACTTCCTCCTGGTGGTTTTTATAACCTCTCCTCTAAGCATGGCTCCACCCCAGGCCCTATCAGGGAACCCTATATTAACCTGTGCACTGCTAGCCAACCCTGCTGATCAACCATTGTGTTTTAGCTTCCTGTTACCTGCCGTGTGCGCTTCTGTTGTTCCGTTACTGACTTTGGCGTGTCTTTGACTATCCCTGTTCGCCTGTGATCCTGACCTTTTGGCGTATCCCTGACTATTCCCGTCTGCTTGTGGCCCCGACCTTGGTTTTGTCCCTCACCATTCCTATCCTCCTGTTGCCTACTGTGGGTGTGAGCTGGGGGACCCTGGGGGTCGCGACCTGGAGCCAGTTGCAGCCAAGTCCATCCTCACCACTCGAGGCTCTGGTGAACACCTGCTGGCTGTTAGACTCCGTGCCCCAGGGAATCTTACGCTCTAACCCCGGTGGGACCTGTCTCCCGTCCGCAGCAGTCAGTCGTAGGGTCCACAACCTTGCGGTGCACTCCTGATCCCTACGGTGTGCATCTGTCACCTCACCCCAAGGTGACCTGACATTTACGGACTCTGCTCAACCTGCTTACAGGTGTTTGACCTTCGGCCTGCCCAATGGATTTGCTTACTTGCTTACATGGATTTGACCCCTGGCCTGCTTTACGGACTTGTCTACTTCCTCTTGTGCCTGATCCCTTGCTGTGTTGCAGATTGTCTGCTAAACTCTGCACCGGACCCTCAGCCAGTTCCTGAACCTTGGCTAACCCTCTGCACAGCTCTACAGGCTTCTTCACGAACTTCCACCTGCTGGTGGCCTGTGCCTCTGCGTGCCACCCACTCCCTGTACCACCTTCGGGGGACGGGTGCGCGTATTCGCAAGGGCGAACCTCTCTCTGCATCTCGGCCTCAGTAAGTACTTCTTATGACACACACCCTGACCTTTGGGCAGGGGACCTCCTGTCTCCCGGGTGGAGCCTTGAATTACACACAAAGCCTTGAATATAAAGGCCTGCACATACAGCCTGCTGGTCTCCTGTAAGACCTGGACACAAGACTAGAGGCTTCATCGCTCCCAAGACTCTTCGAAGTCTCCAGACTCCAGAACTCAATCCGGGATTCATCAATCCCAGAAAAAAACTGAAAAAAATATTTTGTTCACTCCGAACCTGACTTTCTTTTGCCCCTCAACCTGCATCCATTAGAGAATCCTGTGGGTGATTTACCTCTTCTAACACAGTGTCAGGGCCCAGCACTGTCAAAGTGGGTAAGGGCAGCCTGCATAAGAAGGAATATCCTTAGATTTAATAAGGAAGGACTGAACAAGCAATTAACCGCTGATTGGGGGGAGATCAGTTTTAAGCCGTATGAATTTAAGGTTAGGAGTAGAAATACTAAAAGTAATTGTTAACATTTTTGAAAAATTGAAAATAATTTTGTAAAATTTTGTAAAATTTTTGGAAAATTGTGAAAAGTTTTGAAAAATTTGGAAAAGTTTTGAGAAATGTTGAAAAGTTTTGAGAAATGTTGAAAAGTTTTGAAAAATGTTGAAAAGTTTTGAAAAATGTTGAAAAATTGTGAAAAGTTTTGAAAAATTGTGAAAAGTTTTGAAAAATGTTGAAAAATTGTGAAAAGTTTTCAAAAGTTGTGAAAAGTTTTGAAAAATGTTGAAAATTTTTGAAAAGTTTTGAAAAATGTTGAAAAGTTTTGAGAAATGTTGAAAAGTTTTGAAAAATTGTGAAAAGTTTTGAAAAATGTTGAAAAGTTTTGAAAAATGTTGAAAAGTTTTGAGAAATGTTGAAAAGTTTTGAGAAATGTTGAAAAGTTTTGAAAAATTGTGAAAAGTTTTGAAAAATGTTGAAAAATTGTGAAAAGTTTTGAAAAATTGTGAAAAGTTTTGAAAAATGTTGAAAAGTTTTGAGAAATGTTGAAAAATTGTGAAAAGTTTTCAAAAATGTGGAAAAGTTTTCAAAAATTGTGAAACTTTATGAAATATTGTGAAAAGTTTTAAATGTCCTCATCCAGAAGCCTCTGTGAGGAGTTTACTCACAAAGAGTTCAGGTAAAAAAAAAAAGGAGAGATGCCCCATTTGCCCATGGCGCCCCCTCCCCCCAGGCTCTGGCCTGGTCCCGCCTAATGGTCTTCTCTCCGGTTTTACGTTTCCAGGTTCTCTCTTTATACTTACAGAAATGTGTTAAGAAGACGAGTAGGAGCACAATGAGGATAATGGGGCCACAGACGCTGATGATGATAGCATTCAGGTCCTGCACTGGTTGGGACACAGACGTCAGGATATACGTTAATGAAATGAGGAATTTTGGTGTGGCGTCCCATTCTTCCTTATCAGACTTTTTACTGTCCCCAGGTTTGTCCTCACTGTCTGGGTTGTCACCTGTATGTGGAATGAGACAAAATGACCAACTGACTCAATTTACACACCATATACATCAATAAATTATTTATTCTACCGGAGCACGATCATCTGCAGCATAAACTTGAGAATTGCATATACCAGGCAAAGAAACAGGCACACTTAACGGACAACTCCAGCCAAAATATATCCTGCCTCCTCCCAATCAAAAGCCATTGTTTGCTGCTCTGTTCACCCAATGAGTGCAGCAGGGAAATATCTTATGGTCCAATGTATGAATAAACATGTAACTCTCTCCTCTCCCCTCACAATTGGATTGTGAGAGGAGAGGAGATTGGATGCGTTGGATGCCTGATCAGCCAATCACCTGCTGTTACATAGGGGCGGTCTCTTGACTCTGTAAAAGCTCCAACAAGATTGACTTGGTGCCTAAACAGAACCTCTTTATCTCTTCATTCCAGGGGGTGGACAGATTGTGGTAGGGAGTTCCAGAGGATGGGAGAAGCTCGGGGGAAGTCCTAAAAGTGAGTATTGGAGGAGGATGGCTTGTGTGATATTTTGAGATGGGACTGGTGATGCAACTCGGGGAAGAGAGTTGTGTATGGCCTTGTATGGTGTTAGTATCTTGAATTTCATTTGTTGAGTGAGCAGAAGCCAATGGAATGATTTGCAGAGACGAGTGGTGGACACTGAGCAGAGGCCAGTGGAGGGATTGCCAGAGAGGGGAGAAGGACGCTGAGAAGGGGCCCATTGGAGGGATTGGCAGAGAGGAGTGAAGGACACTGAGTGGAGGCCAGTGGAGGGTTTGGCAAAGAGAGGGGTGGAGGACACTGAGCAGGGGCCAATGGAGGGACTGGCAGAGATTGATGGAGGACACTAAGCGGGGGTCAGTGAAGGGATTGGCAGAGAGGGGTGGAGGACACTGAGAAGGGGCCAATGGAGGGACTGGCAGAGATTGATGGAGGACACTAAGCGTGGGTCAGTGAAGGGATTGGCAGAGAGGGGTGGAGGACACTAAGAAGGGGGCCAATGGAGGGACTGGCAGAGATTGATGGAGGACACAAAGCGGGGGTCAGTGAAGAGAATGGCAGAGAGGGGTAGAGGACACTGAGAAGGGGGCCCGTGGATGGATTGGAAGAGAGGTCTGGAGAAGGCTGAGCAGAGGCCAATGGAGAGATTTACAGAGAGGGGTGGAGGACACTGAACGGAGACCAGTGGAGGGAATGGCAGAGAGGGGTGTAGGACACTGAGTGGAGGCCAGTGGAGGGATTGGTAGAGAAGAGTGAAGGAAACTAAGTGGAGTCCAGGGAGGAATTGGCAGAGAGGAGTAAATGACACTGAGCGGAGGCCAGTGGAGGGATTGGCAGAGAGGAGTGGTGGCCACTGAGCAGTTGGTAAGGTGGGTGAAACTAGATGAAGCATCCATAATAGACTGAGGAGCGGATAGCCTGTGTAGATGAAGGCTAGTGAGGAGGAAGGTGCAATAGTTGACAGGGGTGAGCTTTATTGTAGATATCCACTTTTTACAGCTCAGCATCCAAACTCCATCACTGTTTCAGCAAGTCTAGAAGGACTGTTCTCCTCACCTTCAATTTTTAGAGGTTCACTTGTCTCCTCCTCTCCGGACAGTGTTCTTGCTCTGCAGTAGATCTTGCTCGGTCCTGGAGTTATATCAAACTGGAATGTGGCGGGTTTCCTCCCGTGGACTGTCAAATTTTTCACTATTCTGTCCCCCTGGATGAGCTCGTAGGTGATGACCTCAGGTCCACTATCGGAGAAGCAGGTGATCTGGAAACCATTAGCTAGCTCTACGCTTACATTTGGCACAGATATAGACTCTGCGAATAGAAGAGAGAAATGGCCATAATTATCCTCAGGGTTGCTGGTCTTCATTGCTGTCTGGGGTCCCACCCCACCTCCATGACAATCTAAAAGTTTGCTTCTTCATTTGAGGTTTCTGTTGTCACCGAAGGTGCAGGGAAATACAGGAACTTGTGAGAACTTAGAAGCTGGTGACAACAGAAGCTCAGCTGAAGAAGCAACCCACCACTGGACCAGACCTGGTCTCCTCCACAAGAAAACAGGGGGGTCTTCAAAAAGTTTCTGCACTTTTTTTTTATATTTAATAGAGTTAAAAAAAGTGCAGAAACTATTTGAAGAACCCTTTTATATATATAATTTTAGCCGTATATTTAGCCGTTTGTCTGGAGTTCAGCTTTAAGCCTGGTACATACCACTAGCTGCTGCCACCAACCCGATAAAAAAAAACAAAAAAACGCTCTCCTCCCGATGAAGGCTTTCCGCCATTCTGGCAGCTCTGGTGTCTGACAGCTCTTATATAACTATGGGGCGTGGCTGTTTGGTGACGCCACCTAGAGATACCGCCCCTTTGTGATGTCACAGACCCATCATGCCTGGGGTGGTGACGTCAAAAATGGACGGCTTCTTCAGGGGGGACGTCACCGCATGGCCACGCCCCATAGTTATACAAGAACTGTCAGACACCGGAGCTGCCAGAACAGCGAGAGCCTTAGTCGCCGGAAGAGTGTTTTTTTTCTTGTTTTTTTTTATTGAGTTGGTGGCGACGCCCATCATGATTGACGTTGGAGCTACCATGGGGGTACATTATTCGTTATTAATAAAGGACTTGTCAAAAACTGCCTCCTGTTTTTTGTTTTACACTACACTTGCTTTTTTTTTTGAGTGAATGGGTAGGGGTACTATGTTCCCCATTCCAGGGGCGTAGATAAGGGTGGGGTCAGGGGGGTCCAAACCCCCCCAGAGTGTCAGTAAATGTCACAGTACCACCTGACAGACAGGGCCCAGCTGGGACTCTGGATACCGGGTCAAAATACATTTGTCCCTGGCATAAAACAGTTCAGTACTTGGGAGGTCGGTATGATGTCAGGGGGTAGGGAAGGAGGCACTTATTATGAGTTTCGGCTACTCATTGGCTGAGATTCCCATTCTCATTCACATAGGGGAGGGGGCGGGATCTGGGGACCCCCTTTTCTTAAAGGGGGCTTCCAGATTCCGATAAGCGCCCTGCTTGCAGACCCCCACAACCACAGCCCAGGGTTGTAGGGAAGAGGCCCTTGTCATCAGCAACATAGGGACAAGGTTATTTGGGGTGGGGGAGGCAGAACTCTCCTGCCCCAAAGCCCATCCCCATGTTGAGGGCATATGGCCTGATATGGTTCGGGGGTTGGGGGGGGGGGGCGTGCTTGCTCGATTTACTTACTCGTTATGTGTGTAGCATGCGTCTTTTGAGGGACGGATTGGAGCTTCTTCTTGGTGACAGCTGAGTGTATTCCGGTGGAGTTTTGCTCACTGACGATCGTTGAATGGTGCACTGAAAAATAAAGACTATGACTGTTATACTTAGAAATATACGGCGCTCATCCTAATAAAGGCCACAACAAAACTATACTTGCGCCTCATGAGGAGGAAAACAATCAAAAAAATGTAAAAATGATCGATACGAGCTGGCATTTTTCATAAGGAGCAGACTCATATAGTAAAAAAAAAAACACTTCTGGCTAGACATGTGTGGTTCGTTTCGTTCCGAATAAATATGCAGACAAATTTTTTGATATTCGAGAATTTGGATATATCCGAATACTCAAATTTTCGCAATTCGAATTAAAATTCGAATTGAATTTTACATCGAACTCCAGTTGAATTCTAACTGTAAACTAGACAAGTGCACTTCCGAAAAATTTGTCCTTTTCATTTAATTTTTTTTTTTTTTGGGTTATTCTTTATGATCGCAATTCATAAAAACAAAAATGCGTAAATTTGAAAATCCTGAAAATAAGAAAGAAAATCTGAAAATTCTAAAGAATAACTAACTAACTTATAATACCTAAGTATTAAATTATAGGTATTGGAATTTCCTTTAAAAATTGGCTGTTAGGGAACCTAACGAATACGAAGTTATCCAAAGTTACAAATTATCCAAAATAATGAATGCCGCATCTAAACAAATGGAACAGAACGCATTAATATTAAATAATAATAATAATAATAATAAAAAAACTTTTATTATTTATTCGTTCTGTTCCATTTGTGTAGATGCAGCATTCATTATTTCGGATAATTTGTAACTTCAGATAAGTTCGTATTCGCTACATTCTCTAACAGCCAAATTTTAAAGGAAATTCCAATATGTATAATTTAAAAGTTAGTAATAGTTATTATTATTAGTTAGTTATTATTTTAGGTTTTCGAATATTTGGATTTTAGAATTTACTAAATTTCTAAAAGTATGAAATTTAGAAATTTACGAATTTACGAAATTTAGAAAATTTACGAAATTTAGAAATTTACGAATTCACGAAATTTACGAATTCACGAAATTACGAAATTTAGAAATTTTATGAAATTCCGGCTCCCATAGGGGACCATTGATTTTTACATGTCACGCGACATGTGCTCTCAAAGTCGGAGCGATTGTCGCACCAGTGTGAACCGGGCCTTAGGTGGAGATTTACTTACACGTTATGTGTGCAGTGTGCGTCTTTTGAGTGGCGGATTGGAGCTCCTTCTTGGTGACAGAGATTTGCTCACTGACGATCGTTGAATGGTGCACTAAAAAATAAAGTGTATGACTGTTATACGTATATATACGGCGCTCATCCTAAGGCCCCTTTCACACTGGGGCGTTGCGGGCGTCGGCGGTTTACCGTCGTATTAGCGGCGGTCTGCGGGCGCTAGCGGGGTGGTTTTAACAGCGGCGCTTTGCCGGCGGTATTGCCGCGCTGTCCCATTGATTTCAATGGGTAGGAGCGGTTTAGGAGCGGTGAATACACCGCTCCTTCACCGCTCCAAAGATGCGGCTAGCAGGACTTTTTTCACCGTCCTGCCAGCGCACCGCTTCACACTGGAGTGAAAGGGGCCGTTTTTTTTCAGGCGCTACACAGGCGCTATTTTTAGCGCTGTAACACCTGAAAACCGCCCCAGTGTGAAAGGGGCCTTATAAAGGCCACAACAAAACTATACTTGTGCCTCATGGGGAGGAAAACAATCAAAAAAAGAAAAAATGATCGATACGAGATGGCATCTTCCATAAGGAGCAGACTCATATAGCAAAAAGTAACACTTCTGGCTAGACTTGTGCGGTTTGTTTCGTTTCGAATAAATATTCAGACAATTTTTTTTTTTTTTGTTATTGGGGGATTTGGATATATCCGAATACTCGATTTGCTGCAATTCTAATTGAAATTTGAATCGAATTTTACATCGAACTCCAGTCGACTATTAACTGTAAACTAGACATGTGCACTGCCGAAAAAAATTAATTCGTTTTCATTTCATTTGTTTTATTTTTTTTATTTTTTTTTGGGTTATTTGTTATGATCGCAATTCGTAAATATGAAAATTTGAAAATTGAAAAAAATCTGAAAATCTAAAAATTCTAAAGAATAACTAACTAATAATAACTAACTATTAAATTATAGGTATTGGAATTGCCTTTCAAATTTGGCTTTTATGCCGCATACACACGATCGGAATTCTCGTCGGAAAAGCCTTGGATGGATTTTCCGACGGAATTCCGCTCAAGCCTAGTGTTGCCTACACACGGTCACACCAAATTCCGACCGCCAACAGCGCGGTGACGTACAACAACACCACGACGAGCCACAAAAATGAAGTTCAATGCTTCCGATCATGCGTCGAATTGTTTCCGCGCATGCGTCAGAATTTTGCGCGGCGGGATTGCCGCAGACGATCGGCGTTTCCGATCGAACACTTTTTCCGTCGGAAAAAATGAGAACCTGCTCTCAATATTTTGCTGGTCGAAACTCGGCCAGCAAAAGTCCGATGGAGCCTACACATTGGTCGCATTTGCCGACCAAAAGCTCTCATCTGCCTTTTGCTGGCCGAAATTCCGACCGCGTGTACGGGGCATTAGGGAACGTAACGAATACAAATTTATCCGAAATTACGAATTATCCGAAATAACGAATGCTGCATCTAAACAAATGGAACAGAACGCATTAATATTAAATAATAATAATAAAACTTTTTTATTATTATTGTTATTTATGATTATTAGTTCATTACGTTCCATTCGTTTAGATGCGGCATTCGTTATTTCGGATAATTCGTAACTTCCCCTGCGTCTCCTCCCTCCACGGCGGCCAATAGGATCGCTTCTCCTCTCGGCCAATCGGGTCTCAGGACCCGCTCCTTGAGCCGGGATTGGCCGGGAGGAGAATCAGGAAGATAATAGTGAATATTAGTTCAAGATTGTCACACAACTGGGTATAAGACCCCACATCCCTCCTCCAGGCTGGAAAGCGTGAGATCAAAAAAAAATAAAATAATGAAAAAAAACGAACAAAAAAAAAATACTAAAACAAAAAATAACGATCTCAGGATTTCCAGCTGAGTCCTCGGCATTGTTTACTTCCACCGGCCCGGACGTAACCTCATAACGCCGCACCAGGACCTCCAAGAGTCATAGAGACTGCCAGGGACCATCTGGTCCTCGGTTTTCTCTATGACTAACTTCCGGAGCAGGCAGATTCCTTCTTCGGCTCGCCAATCTCACTGGCGGGCCGGTGGAAGCACCAGAGAGTGGCGGGTGGGGGGGATGCCCCCTCCCGCCGCCTGTAAGAAGGATCTAGCGGCTGAACAGCTGCAATGATTGTTCTTATGGTGCAGTGAATCGCAGGCTGAAAAAAAATTATATCTGAATGATGCCTCTAACTGCACCCATCATTCAGATATCACGGCTGAAAGCCGAGGACGTCATATGATGTTCTGCAGTATGGAAGTGGTTAATATCCATACCAGACCCGAAGGGCATGCTATAGATTGGGGGGAGGACCCCATGCTGTTTTTTATTTTATTTCAAGGGGTTCCCCTTAATATGCACACCAGACCCAAAGGGCCTAGTATGGATTGGGGGGGACCCCCATGCCATTTTCTTTTTACACTTTGGCATGGGGTTCCCCTTAATACAAATACCAGACCTGAAGGGCCTGGTATGGATTGGGGGTGGTGGGGGGTAGGGTGGCCCATGCTGTTATTTTTTTTTTTCAATGGGGTTTCCCTTAAAATCCATACTCAGAGGGCCTGGCATGGATTGGGGGGGACTCCATGCTGTTTTAAAAAAATAAAATGTCATGGGGTTCCCCTAATATCCATACCAGACCCAAAGGGCCTGGCATGAATTAAGGGGGACCTCCACTCCATTTTCTTTTTACATTTTGGTGTGGGGTTAACCTTAATACAAACACAAGGCCCAAAGGGCCAGGTATGTATTGGGGGAGGACTCCACGTTGTTTTTTTTTTTTAATGGGGTTCCCCTTAATATGCATACCAGACCCGAAGGGCCTAGTATGGATTGGTGGGGGGGATGGCCCATGCTGTTTTTTTTTTTTTTTTTAATGGGGTTTCCCTTAATATCCATACCAGACCCAAAGGGCTTGGTATGAATTGGGGGGACCTCCACTCGTCCATCAGTTGGGAAGCCTTCTGACAGCTGATGAGTCATCGGTTGTTAAGGACGCGCTAGCCGGGTTCCCGACCCCACTCCTTAACAACTAGAGCTGATAAGTCATCGGTTGTTAAGGACACGGCGGCCGGCTTCCCGACCCCACTCCTTAATAACCAGAGCTGATGAGCCATCAGTTGTTAAGGACATGGTGGCCGGCTTCCAGACTCCACTCCTTAACAACCAGAGCTGATAAGCCATCGGTTGTTAAGGACGAGGTGGCCGGCTTCCCGACCCCACTCCTTAACAACTAAACCCGATTAGTTCATCCGTTGTTAAGGACGCGGCGGCCGGCTTCCCGACCTCACTCCTTAACAACCAGAGCTGATGAGTCATCGGTTGTTAAGGATGCGGCGGCCGGCTTCCCGACCCCACTCCTTAATAACCAGAGCTGATGAGCCATCGGTTGTTATGGACATGGTGGCCGGCTTCCCGACCTCACTCCTTAACAACCAGAGCTGATGAGTCATCGGTTGTTAAGGACACGGCGGCCGGCTTCCCGACCCCACTCCTTAATAACCATAGCTGATGAGCCATCGGTTGTTATGGACATGGTGGCCAGCTTCCTGACCCCACTCCTTAACAACCAGAGCTGATGAGTCATCGGTTGTTAAGGACGCGGTGGCCAGCTTCCCGACACAACTCCTTAACTGCAGCCAGGTGGAAGAGAGGACAGAGTGAGAGCAGCCAGGTGGAGAGGAGGACCGAGTGGGAGCAGCCAGGTGGAAGGCAGAACAGGGTGGATGCAGCCAGGTGGAAGGGAGCACAGGGTGAATGCAGCCAGGTGGAAGGGGGGACAGAGTGGGAGCAGCCAGAAGGAAGGGAGGACAGAGTGGGAGCAGCCAGAAGGAAGGGAGGACAGAGTGGGAGCAGCCAGAAGGAAGGGAGGACAGAGTGGGAGCAGCAAGGTGGAAGGGAGGACATAGTGGGAGCAGCCAGGTGGAAGGGAGCACAGGGTGGATGCATCCAGGTGGAGGGGAGGACAGAGTGGGAGCAGCCAGGTGGAAGGGAGGACAGAGAGGTTGCAGCCAGGTGGAAGGGAGGACAGAGTGGTTTAAAAATCAGCAGCTGCAGTATTTGTAGCTGCTGACTTTAACAAAAAAATGTAAATTTTGGTGGAACTCCACTTTAAGAATGAACACAGGATTGATCGGTGCAGATCACTCACTGTGTTCATTCAGAAAAGGAAGGGACCACTAAATTAAATATTTACCGTCCCCTTTGCCCACAATCAATCGTGGAACTACCCCAGCAGCAGCCAGAGGGAGAGGAGGGAAGCTGGCAGCACAGAACTGGGGGGAAGAGCCAGGGGGTTCCAGAAAGCAGAGGGAATTAGTACCGCACAGGAGGTGCCCAGGCACAGCCGGCACATCCTGTGTGCACACCTATGTTGAGTACACCTACATGATTCAAACAATGTACCGATTAAATATAACCATTTTTTCCCCAAAACCCATGTCGTCCTTTCGGGGACGTCTATGACCCATCAGAAGTCTCTCTTACCTGTATGGGGGGCAGAAGTTCCCAGGACTTTAGTAGGAGCTGGAATGTGCACAGAAGCCGCGTCCGTATGTCTGTCTGTGAGAAAGTAAGAAGAGAAGAATGAAGTGGCCCAATAGACCTCCATTATAGTCTGTGTTGGTCGGCTTTTGTTTTAGCTGTTAGCTGTTTGTTTGTTTTTTTAAGCAAATCTAAACTCCAACAAAAGCTTATGCTTCAAAAACACTGATAAATGGCGACTAGCTGCGTTTTTTTTTTTTGCGTTTTTCAGCGTTTTTAAGCTTTTATCAGCATTAGTGCGTTTTAACGGCTGAAAAACTCCTCTTACTAGTTTTGGGGTTTCTTTTTTTTTTTTTTTTTTTTTTTTTTCAGAAAGAAAACACCCCTTTCCAAAAAAAACGCTGATAGCAGCCTGTGTGTGCATGGACACAAAGGATAACAGGCTGGAGAGTTTACTGGCTGCAGAAAAAAAGGAAAAACGCCTGCAGACAAAAACAACCGCTGTAAAAACGTCCAACGTGTGCATAAGACCTACAACTACAAACAAAGAAAAGCCGCTCCAGGTGAGTGAGTCTTGCATGCTGTGCAACGTAAGGAAATAATTCCAGACGGCTGCACTTCCAAAAATCCTTCTATTGAAGCTTCATATGACAAGTGGATAACAGGTGGAGCAGGGGACAAAGCGGTAGACGTGCTTCGCACAAATGTTAGTGCTTAGTCATTACTTATTGGAACTACTCATCACAATCACCTAGAGCTGCATAATTTACAATTTTTTTTTTGCTTAGAATAAAAAGATCACGATTCTCTCACAATTCTCGCCACGTAAAATCTTTCACATTATACAAAAAATAAATTGAATGAATTTTGTCCGAATTTTTTTTTTTCTTCGTTGTTTCGGATTTGTTTAAATTCTGTATTATTCCAATTCGGAAATTCGGATACAGCCGAATCGCTGAAAATCAAAAATTCATCCAAATTTTTTTTCAGAACAAAACAAACTGCACATGTCTACTATTACAATCTTTTTTTTTTTTTTTTCTCTTTTTTTTTTTTTAACCCAAACCCATGTCGTCCTTTTCGGGAATGTCTATGACCCATCAGAAGTCTCTCTTACCTGTATGGACGGCAGAAGTTCCCAGGACTTTATGACTAACTGGAATGTGCGCAGGGGTCGTGTCCGTGTCTGCGAAAGCTTCTGAAAGTAAGAAGAGAAGAATGAGCAGACCCAATAGACCTCCATTAGAGTCTGTGTCGGTGGGCTTTTGTTCACATCAGATCCGTTTTGCATTCCCATACAAGTCATTGGAACATAAGAAGGATGGGGATAACCCCCCCCCCCCCCCCCCCCACCAAATGTGAGTCGAGAAAAAGTTATATTTTTCACAAGAGGTAACAAAAAAACTAAAAAAATCCAACCTGTTTCGGGAACTCAAAACTCCCTTCATCAGGGCTAAGAGGCAAACTAACAACATAGAATGAATAGAAGATCTAAAGCTGGCTGTAGATGGGTCAGTTTCAGGTGAGTGAGTCTTGCATGCTGTGCAACGTAAGGAAATAATTCCAGAGGGCTGCACTTCCTAAAATCCTTCTACTGAAGCTTCATATGACAAGTGGATAACAGATGGAGCAGGGGACAAAGCGGTAGACGTTCTTCGCACAAATGTTAGTGCTTAGTCATTACCTATTGGAACTAGTTACCACAATCACCTAGAGCGGCACGATTCACAATTTTTTTTTTGCTTAGAATAAAAAGATCACGATTCTCGCCACGTAAAATCTTTCACATTATACAAAAATAAATTGAATGAATTTTGTCCGAATTTTTTTTTTCTTCGTTGTTTCGGATTTGTTTAAATTCTGTATTATTCCAATTCGGAAATTCGGATACAGCCGAATCGCTGAAAATCAAAAATTCATCCAAATTTTTTTTCAGAACAAAACAAACTGCACATGTCTACTATTACAATCTTTTTTTTTTTTTTTTCTCTTTTTTTTTTTTTTAACCCAAACCCATGTCGTCCTTTTCGGGAATGTCTATGACCCATCAGAAGTCTCTCTTACCTCTATGGACGGCAGAAGTTCCCAGGACTTTATGACTAACTGGAATGTGCGCAGGGGTCGTGTCCGTGTCTGCGAAAGCTTCTGAAAGTAAGAAGAGAAGAATGAGCAGACCCAATAGACCTCCATTAGAGTCTGTGTCGGTGGGCTTTTGTTCACATCAGATCCGTTTTGCATTCCCATACAAGTCATTGGAACATAAGAAGGATGGGGATAACCCCCCCCCCCCCCCCCCCCCCCACCAAATGTGAGTCGAGAAAAAGTTATATTTTTCACAAGAGGTAACAAAAAAACTAAAAAAATCCAACCTGTTTCGGGAACTCAAAACTCCCTTCATCAGGGCTAAGAGGCAAACTAACAACATAGAATGAATAGAAGATCTAAAGCTGGCTGTAGATGGGTCAGTTTCAGGTGAGTGAGTCTTGCATGCTGTGCAACGTAAGGAAATAATTCCAGAGGGCTGCACTTCCTAAAATCCTTCTACTGAAGCTTCATATGACAAGTGGATAACAGATGGAGCAGGGGACAAAGCGGTAGACGTTCTTCGCACAAATGTTAGTGCTTAGTCATTACCTATTGGAACTAGTTACCACAATCACCTAGAGCGGCACGATTCACAATTTTTTTTTTGCTTAGAATAAAAAGATCACGATTCTCGCCACGTAAAATCTTTCACATTATACAAAAATAAATTGAATGAATTTTGTCCGAATTTTTTTTTTCTTCGTTGTTTCGGATTTGTTTAAATTCTGTATTATTCCAATTCGGAAATTCGGATACAGCCGAATCGCTGAAAATCAAAAATTCATCCAATTGATTTTTTTTCAGAACGAAACAAACTGCACATGTCTACTATTACAATCTTTTTTTTTTTTTTCTCTTTTTTTTTTTTAACCCAAACCCATGTCGTCCTTTCGGGAATGTCTATGACCCATCTGAAGTCTCTCTTACCTGTATGGACGTCAGAAGTTCCCAGGACTTTATGACTAACTAGAATGTGCGCAGGGGTCGTGTCCGTATGTCCGTCTGTGAGAGCTTCTGAAAGTAAGAAGAGAAGAATGAGCAGACCCAATAGACCTCCTGTCAGGGAAATAGGCGCAATCTCACGAGGTACGTTCGTGTTAGCGCGCGTCGGCGCCTACGTAAGCGCAAAGTAGTTTCAAGACGAACGACCGACGCTACGTCTAACCGGGCGGGCATACGCGGTGATGCTACGAATACACAACGTACTCGACGTAGCCGTACGATCGCCCCGACGCGCTCACGACGTGACCCGGTCATCTCGCCTATTTAAACGTTCGCCTGACAGTGCCGCATCGCTGGATTATCGTCAGCTCTCCTGTGAACCTGTACCCGTGTTTCCTGTTATCCGACCTCCTGTGTACCGACCCGGCTTGCTTGACCTGCTCCTGTTATTCTCCTGGCTCTGACTCCTGGCTTGTACCCGACACTCCTGATCTGCTTCCTGCACCCGATCCCGGCCTGTCTTGACCACTCTCTGGACTTCCGCTGCCCACTCTCGGACTTCCTAGCATGGTTGCCCCTAGAGGCTTGCTTACCCGGTACCTGACCTCTGCTGCTGCTACCTGGCAACCTGTGCTACTGTGGGCACTGCATCCCTGTGTCAACTTCAGGGTTGTGCTGCACTCGGCCGCAAGGGGAGCCCTCTCAGCATCTCGGCCTCACTCCTGACCGTGACACCTCCATTAGAGTCTGTGTCGGTGGGCTTTTGTTTCACATCAGATCCGTTTTGCATTCCCATACAAGTCATCGGAACATAAGAAGGATGGGGATACCCCCCCCCCCCCCACCAAATGTGAGTCGAGAAAAAGTTATATTTTTCACAAGAGGTAACAAAAAAAATAAAAAAAATCCAACCTGTTTCGGGAGCTCAAAACTCCCTTCATCAGGGCTAAGAGGCAAACTAACAACATAGAATGAATAGAAGATCTAAAGCTGGCTGTAGATGGGTCAGTTTCAACCGGTGGGTTGAATGAAAAAAGCTGCCCTGATTCCCCTAATTCACACATTGGAAGTGAATGGGGGGGGGGGGGGGATTCACTCCCGCTGAGCTATTGTGTTCTGACGGTGAGGAGAGTTTCCCTCCATTACAATGCAAAGATCAGCGCTGCCGGCTACAACCATCAGTATTGATCGAGCGACATTTATTATACAGGCTGGATGTACAGAAGTCGATTGGTAGATAAACTTCTGTAGAACCAGGTGTTAGGGTTGCCACCGGTCCAGGATTCACCCGGACAGTCTGGGTTTTGAATTTTGTGTCCGGGTTTCAGTCTGCCTGACACATTATCCAGACCAGGCTGCCTGTGGCTCCCCAAGTAACCAAGATAGTTACACACAAATTTGTTGCCTTCCGGAGCTTCAGGTGGCTGTCTGGGGGCAGGTTCGACATTACTGAGGGGCGGGTTGATGATGTCAGCAAGAGCAATTTGGCCACGCCCAAAAGGTGCCTTTTATAATCCTATAGTGTATACTACGGGGAAAAAAAATGCCCATGTGCCACTAAACTGTTCGGGTTTGGCTTTTTTGTTTTGATTTCTCATGCATGTTTTATTGAGCTTTTTTTTTTCTTTATTGAGTCCCCCCCCCCCCCCCCCCAACACTCCTAGATAGGATTTTCTTAACCACTGTTTATAAACAAGACAAAAAATTGAAACAAACATTTTTGTGAAATTTCGAGCTTCTTTGAGCTTTTTTGAGCTCTTTAGGGCACTAGCTTCTCCTAAAAACTTGAGTGGGGGCAGCCAGGTGGAGGAGAAAACAGGGTGGGAGCAGCCAGGTGGAGGGGAGGACAGAGTAGGAGCAGCCAGGTGGAAGGCAGAACAGGGTGGATGCAGCCAGGTGGAAGGGAGCACAGGGTGGATACAGCCAGGTGGAAGGGAGCACAGAGTGGGAGCAGCCAGGTGGAAGGGAGCACAGGGAAGATGCAGCCAGGTGGAAGAGAGGACAGAGTGGGAGTAGCCAGGTGGAAGGGATCGCAGGGTGGATGCAGCCAGGTGGAAAGGAGAACAGTGTGAGAGCAGCCAGGTGGAAGGCAGAACAGGGTGGATGCAGCCAGGTGGAAGGGAGCACAGGGTGGATACAGCCAAGTGGAAGGGAGCACAGAGTGGGAGCAGCCAGGTGGAAAGGAGCACAGGGTGGATGCAGTCAGGTGGAAGGGAGCACAGGGTGGATGCAGTCAGGTGGAAGGGAGGACAGAGTGGGAGCAGCCAGGTGGAAAGGAGCACAGGGTGGATGCAGCCAGGTTGAAAGGAGGACAGAGTGGGAGCAGCCAGGTGGAAGGGAGGACAGAGTGGGAGCAGCCAGGTGGAAGGGAGGACAGAGTGGGAGCAGCCAGGTGGAAGGGAGGACAGAGTGGGAGCAGCCAGGTGGAAGGGAGGACAGAGTGGGAGCAGCCAGATGGAAGGGAGGACAGAGTGGGAGCAGCCAAGTGGAAGGGAGGACAGAGTGGTTTAAAAGTCAGCAGCTGCAGTATTTGTAGCTGCTGACTTTAACAAAAAAATAAAAATTTGGGCGGAACTCCACTTTAAGAATGAACACAGGATTGATCGGTGCAGATCACTCACTGTGTTCATTCAGAAAAGGAAGAGACCACTAAATTAAATATTTACCGTCCCCTTTGCCCACAATCAATCGTGGAACTACCCCAGCAGCAGCCAGAGGGAGAGGAGGGAAGCTGGCAGCACAGAACTGGGGGGAAGAGCCAGGGGGTTCAGGAAAGCAGGGGGAATTGGTACCGCACAGGAGGTTCCCAGGTACAGCCGGCACATCCTGTGTGCACACCTATGTTGAGTACACCTACATGATTCAAACAATGTACCGATTAAATATAACCATTTTTTCCCCAAAACCCATGTCGTCCTTTCGGGGACGTCTATGACCCATCAGAAGTCTCTCTTACCTGTATGGGGGGCAGAAGTTCCCAGGACTTTAGTAGGAGCTGGAATGTGCACAGAAGCCGCGTCCGTATGTCTGTCTGTGAGAAAGTAAGAAGAGAAGAATGAAGTGGCCCAATAGACCTCCATTATAGTCTGTGTTGGTCGGCTTTTGTTTTAGCTGTTAGCTGTTTTTTTTTTTTTTAAGCAAAACTAAACTCCAACAAAAGCTTATGCTTCAAAAACACTGATAAATGGCGACTAGCTGCGGTTTTTATTTTTTGAGTTTTTCAGCGTTTTTAAGCTTTTATCAGCATTAGTGCGTTTTAACGGCTGAAAAACTCCTCTTACTAGTTTTGGGGTTTCTTTTGTTTTTTTTTTTTTCAGAAAACACCCCTTTCCAAAAAAAACGCTGATAGCAGCCTGTGTGTGCATGGACACAAAGGATAACAGGCTGGAGAGTTTACTGGCTGCAGAAAAAAAGGAAAAACGCCTGCAGACAAAAACAACCGCTGTAAAAACGTCCAACGTGTGCATAAGACCTACAACTACAAACAAAGAAAAGCCGCTCCAGGTGAGTCTTGCATGCTGTGCAACGTAAGGAAATAATTCCAGACGGCTGCACTTCCAAAAATCCTTCTATTGAAGCTTCATATGATAAGTGGATAACAGATGGAGCAGGGGACAAAGCAGTAGACGTGCTTCGCACAAATGTTAGTGCTTAGTCATTACCTATTGGAACTACTCATCACAATCACCTAGAGCTGCACGATTCACAATTTTTTTTTTTGCTTAGAATAAAAAGATCACGATTCTCTCACAATTCTCGCCACGTAAAATCTTTCACATTATACAAAAATAAATGGGCTAACTTTACTGGTTAGGTTTTTTTTTTTTTTGTTAATTCATTAAAGTAATTTTTTAAAAAAAAATTCCATTTGAATGAGTGGCTACGCAAATACAGTGTGACATAAAATATTGCAACAACCATTTTATTCTCTAGGGTGTCTACTAAATATATATATATATATGAAAAGAAAGGGGGGGGGGGGGAAGGGCAGTCTGCCAAGAATCACAACATTCTTTATGGTTGAATTTAAGTATAAACATTGTAACAATTTGTCAGTGGAATAGACTTTGTGTAAGTGAAAAAAGTTTAACCTAAACCTTTTTCTGACATTTGTTGGTTTCAAGTTAAAATCATTATTTTGAGGCAGCCGTCAAAAGAAAGGGGGGAAAAAAAGGGCAGTCTGCCAAGAATCACAACATTCTTCATCAGTTGAACTTAAGTATAAACTTGCAGACAGAAGAGCAGGGGTTCTAAGTAATTTTTCTAGGAAAAAAAAATTATTTTAACTTGAAACCACAGTCTATTCCACTGACAAATTGTTACAATGTTTATACTTAAAGCGGAGCTCCACCCTAAAGTGGAGCTTCCGCTCATTGGAACCCTCCCCCCCTCCGGCACCACAATTGGCCTGGGGGGGAGGGGGTGCAGGTACCTGTACAGTACAGGTATCTGCACCCACTTCCGGCGTAGATTCTGCAGAAGCTACGCCCCTTTCCACAGAATCTACGCCCCTTTCCGAAGGTCCCCCGCTGCCTGCTGGGAAACACACGAATCCCAGAGACAGCGGGGACCATCCTTATTGCGCAGCGCGACTCGCGCATGCGCAGTAGGGAACCGGGAAATGAAGCCATACCATACCCAAGATGGCGGTGGCAGCACCCGAGAGCCGAGTGGGTGGGTAAGTGTCATTATTTTAAAAGTCAGCAGCTGCAGTATTTGTAGCTGCTGGCTTTTAAAAAAAAAAAAAAAACGGCGGACCCCTGCTTTAAAGTGGTTGTAAACCCTTACAAACCCCTTTGACCTACAGGTAAGCCTAGATTAAGGCTTACCTGTAGGTCCAAGAAATATCTCCTAAACCTACACGGTTTAGGAGATATTTACCTGAACACAGCCACCGCTGTTTACCGCGCATGCGCTGTAGACAGCGGCACGCAGGCGCACTGGGTAAGCCGCAGATCGCGGCGATATGCCGCGAGTGTCAGCTCCCTTGCGCATGCGCAGGAGTGACGTCATTGCCGCTCTGGCAAATCACAGCGCCGGAGCAGCAAGACCCACGGAGACCCACTGAAAAGATGGACGCTCGGAACTACAGGGGACAGCGGTGACTTCGCTGGCTCCTGTGTCAGGTAAGTGACACATAATGGACTACTATGCGATGCGATGCGATGCGATGCATAGTAGTCCATTATGCTTTACCTTTGCAGGGAATCAAAGAGGAAGTAAACCCATCAGGGTTTACTTCCTCTTTAAAGAAGATCTAAGCTCTAAACAATGTAACATAAAATAGTACAAACAAAAAGATCTAAAATGATAAACAATGTAACATAAAATAGTACAAACAAAAAGATCTAAAATGATAAACAATGTAACATAAAATAATACACAAAGAGGACTGAAAGCTACAAACTCTAAAACACTGTATACTTCACAGCACAATACATAGAGAGCGAGTTCACGCCACAGGCAGTCCAGTGCGTTTTTAATCTGCATCAAAATGGCATGGAAAGTAGTTAACATGGATTCCAATGACATAGTTCACACCAGTGCTGTGCCTTCCAGTGCAGACAACAGAAGTAGAACATGCTGCATTTTTTTCGACATGAAGCTTCAGTGAAACGTGGCAAAACACATCAAAAACTTGCTGGAATGCATTTTTGCCTGCGATTTCTATTGGTTGTTAGGAGCCGTCACCCGCCGGCGTCCTAACAACCAGTGACTCCGCCCTGCTTTCATAATCGGTAATCTCAGGATGGAGATAAGGCGTCCTCTGTGTGAGCTTTCCAGCCCGACACCTCACCTCTGAGAGGGAGAGAATACAAACGAATCATCACAGATCGATCTACAACAGATAAATTTGTACTATGATTCTGATTGGCCGATGCCTGCTGGCGATCAATTCCCCTCAAATAATACATTTTTTTTTCTGTAAATGTGTTATTATTTCATAGACGACCTCCACTCAGGAAAGGCCTCTTACCTGCATGGGTGACGCTCTGCGGAGACTCCGGGGTGACTCCGGCGGTGAAGGTTGTGTTGGCCGTGACAGCAACTAAAAGGAAAAGTAAGACAACCAATCAGTAACCATCATTCTTTGTTAGAACTTAGACATGAGCGGTTCGTTTTGTTCCGAACCGAAATTCGGACACATTTTTCATTATTAAGAAATTCAGATGTATCCGAATCTCTGAATTTCAATAGTAACTAATTTAAATGAATCCAAAATAACAAAACAAAATTATTCTGAAATTAAAATTTTTCTGAAAACAATAATAGAATGAAATAGAAAATAAAAGAATAGAATAGAAACGAATAAAAAAAAAATACTCAATAGAATAGAATAGAATAATAAAATAGAAATAATATAACCATCTTCCAAAATTACAAAATTTCAATTAGAATAAATTAGAATAGAATAGAAAATAAGAGAATAGAAAGGAATAGAATAGAAAAACAGTAGACTAGAAAAGAATAGAAGAAAATAGAAAGAATATAACCATCTTCTGAAATTCAAAAAGTTCCCCATCATTGGTGTCAGTGGGAGGAATAGTGCCCCATCATTGGTAATAGTGTAAAGAATAGTGCCCCATCATTGGTATCAGTGGGAGGAATAGTGCCCCATCTTTGGTGTCCATGGCAGGAATTGTGCCCCATCATTGCTGTCAGTGGTGGGAATAGTGCCCCATCATTGGTATTAGTGGGAGGAATTGTGCCCCATCATTGGTATCAGTGGGAAGAATAGAGCCCCATCATTGGTGTCAGTGGGAGGAATAGTGCCCCATCATTGGTATTAGTGGGAGGAATTGTGCCCCATCATTGGTTTCAGTGGGAAGAATCGTGCCCCATCATTGGTGTCAGTGGGAGGAATAGTGTCCCATCATTGGTATCAGTGGGAGGAATAGTGCCCCATCATTGGTTTCAGTGGGAAGAATCGTGCCCCATCATTGGTATTAGTGGGAGAAATCGTGCCCCATCATTGGTAATAATGGAAGGAATAGTGCTCCATCATTGGTATCAGTGGGAGGAATTGTGCCCCATCATTAGTGTCAGTGGGAGGAATAGTGCCCCATCATTAGTGTCAGTGGGATGAATAGTGCCCCATCATTGGTGTCAGTGGGAGGAATAGTGCCCCATCATTGGTGTCAGTGGGAAGAATAGTGTCCCATCATTGGTGTCAGTGGGATGAATAGTGTCCCATCATTAGTGTCAGTGGGAGGAATAGTGTCCCATCATTAGTGTCAGTGGGAGGAATAGTGCCCCATCATTGGTGTCAGTGGGAGGAATAGTGCCCCATCATTGCTGTCAGTGGGAGGAATAGTGCCCCAAGGGCTGGACAAAGGCAAGAAAAGGGCCACATTCAGCCCCAAGCCGCAATTTGGAGACCACCGCAATAAACAATAATGGGTTCGCTGGCACGAGGCTTGCACTAAATTCCTGTGCATCCCCATGACAGCAAAACCCGACCCTGCGCGGAGCAATCATGTCCTCCCACCGCGTGAACGAAGCATTAAGCGTGGTTCTCACTTGTGCGGGCCGGTGCGGGACAGCGTGAAAATCGCAGCGGGTTCCCGCACGAGCAACCCAGCCTTTGTAGACGCGCAGGGCTGCCATTCGTCCTCAATCTCACTCTCATTGACATTGCAAAAGCACCAATGCGATTTCCCTTCGGCTGCATTTAAAAAAAAATAGACGCAGGAAGAGACTTACGGGTCATGTGGGCGAGAAGCAGCAATGAGTACATCATGGCTCCGGGTGGTGGGGGGCTCTTCACCTTCATCCTGGGCTCTGCTCCCTCTGAGTGCTGTTTCACCCCCACCGCCGCTGGTACCTCCGTCTTCAGATGCTGTGTCACCCTCACCATGGCTGGCGACTACCTCCGAGCACTCGCCTGTCATGTGCTGAGCTCAGATAAGCAGCAAAAAGTCCTATCAGCCCTTCCAGACTTATCTCCTCACCACTTGCTGACCCGGCCTCTTCTGACACTTTTTGTTTACAAGTCGAAATCAGTATTTTTTGCTAAAAAATTATTTAGAACAACCCCCCCCCCCCCCAAACGTTATGCAATTTTTTTTTTTTTTAGCAGAGACCCTCGAGAATTAAATGGCGGTTGTTGCAATTTTTTTATGTCACACGGTATTTGTGCACGCTGATATACGTCGTCAGAATGGCAGCGGTGGGCGAATGGGCGTACCTGTACGTCGTCTTTAATTGGCGAGGCACCCGCCGTGTACATCATGACCGTGCCCACGGGGACCCGCGGACTCGGTGTCCGCCGGTGTCCCACCGATCGTGTTACAGAGCCGCAGAACGGGGAGATGCAAAACAAGGCATTCCCCCATTCTGCCTAGTGACATGACCGAGATCACCACTCCCTGTGATCGGGAGCGGTGATCGCTGTCATGTGTATTTAAGCCCATCTCCCCCACAGTTAGAATCACTCCCTAGGACACACTTTACCCCTTCATCGCCCCCTAGTGTTTAACGCCTTCCCTGCCAGTGTCATTTACACAGTAATCAGTGCATTTTTATAGCACTGATCGCTGTATAAATGACAATGGTCCCAAAATAGAGTCAAAAGTGTCCGATGTGTCCGCCCTAATGTCGCAGTCACGATAAAAATCGCAGATCGCTGCCATTACTAGTAAAAAAAAAAAAATATAATAAAACATAAAACTATCCCGTATTTTGTAGACGCTATAACTTTTGCGCAAACCAATCAATAAACGCTTATTGTGATTTTTTTTTACCAAAAATATGTAGAAGAATACGTATCGGCCTAAATTGAGGAAAAAGATGTGTTTTTTATATATTGTTGGGGGATATTTATTATAGCAAAAAGTAAAAAAATATTGCTTTTTTTTTTTTCAAAATTGACGCTCTTTTTTTGTTTATAGCGCAAAAAATAAAAACCGCAGGTGATCAAATACCACCAAAAGAAAACTCTACTTGTGTAACGTCGCACGACCATGCAATTGTCAGTTAAAGCGACGCAGTGCCGAATCGCAAAAAGGGCTCTGGTCAGGAAGGGGGTAAAATCTTCCGGGGCTGAATCGGTTAATAAATAATTAAAAAAAAAATGCAATAGTTACCTCAATTTTTTTGTATAATGTGAAGGATGATGTTGTGCCAAGTGAATAGATACCTAATGGCGACAAACTACGGTACGTTAAAATTTCCACGAGCGACGCTTTAAACGCCTTTACAGGTTACCAGTTTAGAGTTACAGAGGAGGCCTGGTGCTACAATTATTGCTCTCGCACTAACGTTTGCGACGATACCTCACATGTATGTTGCGAATACCGTTTACAGATGCACGCGCAACTTAAGTATGCGTTCACTTCTGCGCACGAGCACGGAGGGATCGGCGCGCTTGGCTTTTTTTTTTATTGTGATTGGGGGTATGGCCTCTGAGATACTTTGTGACCCCATGTAATCCCCCAGAAAATAATATTTTATAGTGGTAGCTAAAAATAAAAAAATAATCCATGACAAAGGATTCCCAGAGCTCTATGGGTTAGCTTAACCACTTGCCGACCGCCTAACGCCGATGTACGTCGGCAGAATGGCACGGGCAGGCATAAGCACGTACATGTACGTGATTTGCCTCCCGCGGGTCGGGGGCCCGATCGGGCCCCCGCCCGGTGCCTGCGGCGGTCGGTTTTCGTTCGGGAGCGATCCCGGACGAGGGGACGGCCATTCATTCATGGCCACCCCCTCGCGATCGCTCCCGACGAATAGAAATCCCCGGTGACATCACTTCCTCTCCTGTAATGTAAACACAGGAGAGGAAGTGATGTATTCTCTCCTCCGTGTCGGTATTTTTCGTTCCGACACGGAGGAGAGCGGATCAGTGAGTTGCACCAACACATCCCACACACAGTAGAACATGCCAGGCACACTCACACCCCCCCTTTACCCCCCGATCACCCCCCCAATTACCCCTGCCCCCCAGTCACAGTGACACCAATGTCATTTTTTTTTTTTTTTTTTTTTTTTTTGCATTGGTGTCATTTGTGACTGTAATAACTGTTAGGGCAGTTAGAGTTAGCCCCCTTTAGTTCTAATGTACCCCCCTAACCCCCCCAATAAAGGTTTAACCCCGTGATCACCCCCCGTCGCCAGTGTCACTAAGGCTGGGTTCACATTGCAGCGGTTTATGAGAACGAATGTGATTCGCACCGCACTGCAGTGCAAATCACATCCGATCTCTGTGCGATTCGAGTTCAGCCATTCGCCGCACCCGCCGCACCCGCCACACCCGCCGCACCCGCCGCAAATTCGCACGGGACCCTTTTTTTGGCCCGCAGCAGAATCGGATCGCATGGGTGTTCACACCATGCGATCCGAGTTTGCAGATCGCACTGCGATATGCGAACTGATCTGGGGGTGTCAGTAACATTTCACTGACACTCCCAGCAGTTCGCATAGGGCAGTGTGAACTGCCGCCGGGAGGCATGCGATGCGGGAACCCGCCGCGGATTCGCGGCGTTTCCGCATCGCTCCAGTGTGAACCCAGCCTAATAAGCGATCATTTTTCTGATCGCCGTATTAGTGTCCCAGGTGACGCTAGTTAGGCAGGTAGGTATTTAGGTTCGCCGCAGCTTTTTATAGCGCCAGGGACCCCCATATACTACCGCATAAAGCCCCCTGATTGCCCCCTAGTTAACCCTTTCACCAGTGATCACCATATAACTGTTACAGGTGACGCTGGTTGGTTAGTTATTTTTTTATAGTTTCAGGGCACCCGCCATTTATTACCTAATAAAGGTTTAACCCCCTGATCACCCGGCGGGTGTCATTTGTGACTAATAACTGTTAGGGCAGTTAGGGTTAGCCCCCTTTAGTTCTAAGGTACCCCCCTAACCCCCCCAATAAAGGTTTAACCCCGTGATCACCCCCCGTCGCCAGTGTCACTAAGGCTGGGTTCAGATTGCAGCGGTTTGAGAACGGATGTGATTCGCACTGCAGTGCAAATCACATCCGATCTCTGTGCGATTCGAGTTCAGCCATTCGCCGCACCCGCCACACCCGCCGCACCCGCCGCAAATTCGCACGGGACCCTTTTTTTGGCCCGCAGCAGAATCGGATCGCATGGGTGTTCACACCATGCGATCCGAGTTTGCAGATCGCACTGCGATATGCGAACTGATCTGGGGGTGTCAGTAACATTTCACTGACACTCCCAGCAGTTCGCATAGGGCAGTGTGAACTGCCGCCGGGAGGCATGCGATGCGGGAACCCGCCGCGCATTCGTGGCGTTCCCGCATCGCTCCAGTGTGAACCCAGCCTAATAAGCGATCGTTTTTCTGATCGCTGTATTAGTGTCACAGGTGACGCTAGTTAGGCAAGTAGGTATTTAGGTTCGCCGCAGCTTTTTATAGCGCCAGGGACCCCCATATACTACCGCATAAAGCCCCCTGATTGCCCCCTAGTTAACCCTTTCACCAGTGATCACCATATAACTGTTACAGGTGACGCTGGTTGGTTAGTTATTTTTTTATAGTTTCAGGGCACCCGCCATTTATTACCTAGTCTCA
Organism: Lithobates pipiens; assembly: GCF_037356315.1. Classification (NCBI taxonomy): domain Eukaryota; kingdom Metazoa; phylum Chordata; class Amphibia; order Anura; family Ranidae; genus Lithobates; species Lithobates pipiens. The sequence goes on along the minus strand of NW_027507789.1, from coordinate 8,247,459 downwards.
CTAGTGTACCCCTAAATTTAGGGGTGTCTACTTTCCAAAATGGGGTCATTTGGGGGGGGTTTGTGCCATCTTGGCATTTTATGGCCTTCAAAACTGTAACGCCCTTAGAAAGCCTGAAGGCGGTGCTTGGTTTTCGGGGCCCCGTACGCGGCTAGGCTCCCAAAAAGTCCCACATATGTGGTATCCCCGTACTCAGGAGAAGCAGCAGAATTTATTTTGGGGTGTCATTTCACATATGCCCATGGCATGCGTGAGCAATATATCATTTAGTGACAACTTTGTGAAAAAAAAAAAAAAAAAAAAAAAGTTTGTAATTTTCCCGCAACTTGTGGCAAAATATAAAATATTCCATGGACTCAACATGCCTCTCAGCAAATAGCTTGGGGTGTCTACTTTCTAAAATGGGGTCATTTGTGGGGGTTTTGTGCCATCTTGGCATTTTATGGCCTTCAAAACTGTAATAGGTAGTGAGGAGTGAAGTCAAATATTTACGCCCTTAGAAAGCCTGAAGGCGGTGCTTGGTTTTCGGGGCCCCGTACGCGGCTAGGCTCCCAAAAAGTCCCACATATGTGGTATCCCCGTACTCAGGAGAAGCAGCAGAATTTATTTTGGGGTGTCATTTCACATATGCCCATGGCATGTGTGAGCAATATATCATTTAGTGACAACTTTGTGAAAAAAAAAAAAAAAAAAAAAAAGTTTGTAATTTTCCCGCAACTTGTGGCAAAATATAAAATATTCCATGAACTCAACATGCCTCTCAGCAAATAGCTTGGGGTGTCTACTTTCTAAAATGGGGTCATTTGTGGGGGTTTTGTGCCATCTTGGCATTTTATGGCCTTCAAAACTGTAATAGGTAGTGAGAAGTGAACTCAAAAATTTACGCCCTTAGAAAGCCTGAAGGCGGTGCTTGGTTTTCGGGGCCCCGTACGCGGCTAGGCTCCCAAAAAGTCCCACATATGTGGTATCCCCGTACTCAGGAGAAGCAGCAGAATTTATTTTGGGGTGTCATTTCACATACGCCCATAGCATGTGTGAGCAATATATCATTTAGTGACAACTTTGTGTAAAAAAAAAAAAAAAATTTTTTTTTTGTCATTATTCAATCGCTTGAGGCAAAAAAATAAAATATTCAATGGGCTCAACATGCCTCTTATCAATTTCCTTAGGGGGTCTACTTTCCAAAATGGGGTCATTTGGGGGGGTTTTGTACTGCCCTGCCATTTTAGCACCTCAAGAAATGAGATAGGCAGTCGTAAACTAAAAGCTGCGTAAATTCCAGAAAACGTACCTTAGTTTGTAGATGTGACAACTTTTGCGCAAACCAATAAATATACAATTATTGACTTTTTTTTTACCAAAGACATGTGGCTGAATACATTTTGGCCTAAATGTATGACTAAAATTGAGTTTATTGGATTTTTCTAATAACAAAAAGTAGAAAATATCATTTTTTTTCAAAATTTGCGGTCTTTTTACGTTTATATCGCAAAAAATAAAAATCGCAGAGGCAATCAAATACCATCAAAAGAAAGCTCTATTTGTGGGAAGAAAAGGACGCAAATTTTGTTTGGGTACAACATTGCATGACCGCGCAATTACCAGTTAAAGCAGCGCAGTGCCAAAGTGTAAAAAGACCTCTGGTCATTTACCAGCAAAATGGTCCGGTCTGAAAGTGGTTAAAGAAGAGCAATCAGCACCAGTACTTCTCTTTAAGGAAGGCTGTCCCTTAATAAAACCTCAACAGGTCTATGTCCGCCGTAAATGCTTCCTTTGTCCAGAACCAGCACTATCAAAGACCCTTTAGCCCACCCAGTCACCAGCCGTAACTCAGTGTAGGCTGAACATGAACACCTTTATTCAAGCACATGTTACAACAGATATACAACTCAGACACTCCCCCCCCAACCTTGGATTCAGGGTAAACTGTCCAATCAGAATAGACACACAAGTCAGGTGTATTCAAATTTCTCATTAGCAGGGAGAGCTGTTGGAGGAATTCGCTCCTACCAATCTCACAGCTAATCTACATATACATCCCATAATATCCAAGGCAAACAGACACAATAGAACAATGGAATACAACCCCACCCCAAACGATCACAGCAAAGAGTCCACAACAGCATGAGACAACACAAAATATATACATATATACAACATTCCAGTGTGGCTGTACAGTGTGACTAAATAGCACAGATCATAGTGAGGTTCTCAGTTACCCTGTGCCCCTAATGGACACAGGGTGATTTACACATAAGAGGGGCCAGGGGAGCTGGACACGGAGTCTCCAGAGCTCTCCAAGGTAAGCTGAGTTCCACAAACCCCCCACCAAAAGTGACTCCTGTCACACCGGCATCTTCCAATTACTGAAATGAGTTTAATTCACAGTTAAAACACATTGAGTAACTCTTACAATAGTCCCTCTGTGGGTGACAGGAACAAATGTGTGTTTTTGCACAGCTGGGTAGCTGAACAGGGAGGTATTAACACACATCATTGCATTCTGATAGCTGTATGCAGTTTATAATTGCAATATAGTTTATATAGTACATCAGTTTTGTTTATATTTTACAAATTGATTGTGATTGGGGGCATGGCCTCTATCCCAGAGATCCATTGTGTCCCCACGTAAGCCCCCCAAAAATAATGATTTTATAGTGATAGTTAAAAATATAAGTGTAAAAAAAAAAATTCATGACAAAGGATTCCCAGAGCTCTATGGGTCAGCTAAAAGGAGAGCAAACAGCACCAGTACTTCTCTTTTAGGCAGGCTGTCCCTTAATAAAACTGCAGAAGGGCCACGGCCAGTGACAGCCTGTCCATATAGGACGCACAGGTGCCACTCCCCCTATCCATGCGTCCGGCCCCCTGATCATACATGCAGGGCGTTGGACGCATGGATTCCAATGATGAGGGGGGTGGTGTTTTTTCTTTTCAAGTATGAGATTAGAGCCTAAGGCTCTAATAGGCTTTAAAAAACGGTGGGCTTGGATCGCAAAGGACTTCCTGGCCCCCCGGGGGGGGGGGGGGGGTGTTTGTTGCCTCCCCGGAAAAAAAATCTGTCTATGACATCTTACAATTACTGAAGTTAGTTTAATTCACAATTAAAAACTATAGAGTATCTCTTACAATAGTCTCTCTGTGGGTGACAGGAACAAATGTAGACATGTGCAGTTCGTACGTTTTTCGAATGTATCCGAATTTCCGAGTTAGAACAGAACCGAATTTAAACGAATCAGGAATAACGAAAAAAAATTCGGACCAAATTCTAATTCGAATCGTTTTTGAATCATTTTCGAATAAATTCGAGAATAGAATAGAAAATAAAGGAATAGAAAAAAAATATATTTTTTTCTATTCTATTCCTTTATTTTCTATTCTATTTTATTCTCTTTGGAAATTGGAAAACGATTCGAATTCGAAAAACTATTCAAAATTGACTCGAAAACATTTTTAATCAATCCGAATTCGAACCGATTCGATAACGAATAAACAAAGCAAATTTCGAAAACGAATTCAACTAATTTAACTATGAATCGAAAACTAAACGAAATTTTTTTTTTTCTCTTCTGCACACGTCGAAACAAATGTGTGGTTTTGGTGCAATGAGGGAAAAGTTGACAGTTCAGCTGAATTTCTATTCGCTCTTCAAACTCGGCAATAATCCATCGGCCGGCCACATCACAACGATTGAAATTCATCTTCTGCGTCGTGGTTTTGCCGGTCTTCTGTCTCTTTCAGCCGTCGTACCAGAAATTCTTTATCTTCGATTTGCTGAATAGACAAAGAAATATTGAAAATCACTAAACTGATAATCCGAAGACCACCGATGAGTTTGATAGATGATAGAAAGGCAGTAGTAACTAAAATAACCCCTCGTTACAACCAGTGGCGGCCCGTCTATAGGGGGCGCACAGGCGCCGCCCCCCCATCTATGCATCCGGACCCCCAATCTACATGCAGGGCACCGGACACATGGATTCCAATGGCGTGGGTGTTTTTATTTTATATTTAAAAGCATGTGACTAGAGCCAGAGGCTCTAATAGGCTTCAAAAAGAGGGTGGGCTCGGGGGCACAGAGCACTGCGCCCCGAGCCTACCCAGTTGTGTGACATTAGCGAATGAATATTCGCTATCCTCACACTGATCCTCCTCCCGGCCAGTCATGAGACCCATCACTCAATTGGCTAAAAGGAAAGGCGAGGAGGAGGAGACCCCTGCCCGGAAACCTATATTGGGTAAGTGCGGGGCTGGATGACGGGCCGACCTACCGTGTTACCCCGGGGGGGGGGGGGGGGGCGGGGGTGCCACTGGTTACAACCATGCACATCATGGATGTGCAGCCGACAAATCTGCATCAACTGTGTGATGTTATCATGTCCCTATGGGGCAAAATCTCTGAGGAACGTTTCTAAAAGCCTTGTTGTATCTATGCCACCAAGTCCAACCCGCTACTAGCAAGGGGGACCTAATAAAGGGGGTCCAACCCGCTACTAGAACGATGGACCTAATAAAGGGAGTCCAACCCCCTACTAGCAAGGTGGAACTAATAAAGGGGGTCCAACCCGCTACTAGCAAGGTGGACCTAATAAAGGGGGTCCAACCCGCTACTAGCAAGGTGGCTAATAAAGGGGGTCCAACCCACTACTAGCAAGGTGGACCTAATAAAGGGAGTCCAACCCGCTACTAGCAAGGTGGGCCTAATAAAGGGGGTCCAACCCCCTACTAGCAAGGTGGACCTAATAAAGAGGGTCCAACCCGCTACTAGCAAGGGGGACCTAATAAAGGGAGTCCAACCCCCTACTAGCAAGGTGGACCTAATAAAGGAGGTCCAACCCCCTACTAGCAAGGTGGACCTAATAAAGGGAGTCCAACCCCCTACTAGCAAGGGGGACCTAATAAAGGGAGTCCAACCCCCTACTAGCAAGGTGGACCTAATAAAGAGGGTCCAACCCGCTACTACCAAGGGGTACCTAATAAAGGGAGTCCAACCCCCTACTAGCAAGGTGGAACGAATAAAAGGGGTCCAACCCGCTACTAGCAAGGTGGACCTAATAAAGGGGGTCCAACCTGCTACTAGCAAGGTGGACCTAATAAAGGGAGTCCAACCCGCTACTAGCAAGGTGGACGTAATAAAGGGAGTCCAACCCCCTACTAGCAAGGTGGACCTAATAAAGAGGGTCCAACCCGCTACTAGCAAGGGGGACCTAATAAAGGGAGTCCAACCCCCTACTAGCAAGGTAGACCTAATAAAGGGAGTCCAACCCCCTACTAGCAAGGTGGACCTAATAAAGGGTGTCCAACCCGCTACTAGCAAGGTGGACCTAATAAAGGGGGTCCAACCCACTACTAGCAAGGTGGACCTAATAAAGGGGGGTCCAACCTGCTACTAGCAAGGTGGACCTAATGAAGGGAGTCCAACCCCCTACTAGCAAGGTGGACCTAATAAAGAGGGTCCAACCCGCTACTAGCAAGGGGTACCTAATAAAGGGAGTCCAACCCCCTACTAGCAAGGTGGACCTAATAAAGGGGGTCCAATCCGCTACTAGCAAGGTGGACCTAATGAAGGGAGTCCAACCCCCTACTAGCAAGGTGGACCTAATAAAGAGGGTCCAACCTGCTACTAGCAAGGTGGACCTAATAAAGGGAGTCAAACCCGCTACTAGCAAGGGGAACCTAATAAAGTGTCCGGTGATAATATATGGGCGCCATTAGACTGGCAGAAATAAAATCCATAGGAGCTATGAGAACCTCGCCTGTCTACAGACTTACATTGGACAAAAGATCCTTCAGCTGATCCACATCCTTCTCGTTCTGACGCACACGTGACGCAAGGGAAGTGAGCGTGAGGCTGCAAAACAGGAAGATTATTTGGGGCGAAAAGTATCAGAAATATTCACAGAAGAGTAATGCAGAAGCACAGAAACAAAACTGAGCGTCATCGGTATTAAATGACAGAAATGTCATATATTGCAGAATATTACCGATTTGTAGATGCGGTGGCTGCATTTGTTTTCTTTTTTTTTTTTGTTTTTTAGGTTTTATTTCCTTCATTAGACATGTGCACTGCCAAAAAAATTTTTTTTTTTTGTTTCATTTGTTTTTTTTTCTTTTTCGTTTTTTCGGGTCATTAGTTATGATCGATATTTGAAAATTCGAAAAAACAGGAAAATTAGAAAATCCAGAGATTCTAAAATTTGGAAATTCTAAAATTTTCAGAAATTAGAAAAATGCGAAAATCTACCCAACCTAACCTCCTCTTTTAACCTAAAACAATGGACACAAACCACCACTCACTCCAACGGCAACTCTCTCGACCTCGTATTGTCCCATCGCTGCACTCCCTGCAATCTCTCTAACACCCCCTTTCCGCTCTCTGATCACAACCTTATCCGTTTCTCACTCTCCTTGTCTCCTACATCCCATGCTGCCAACCTACAAACCACGACCCGCAGAAACCTTCGCAACCTCAACCCTTCCCTTCTTCACTCTGCTACTGATGGCCTTTATGACAAAACCGCACCCCTGTCCTGCCCAGACCTAACCACTTCTATCTACAACACCACGCTGTCATCCTCCCTAGACATACATGCTCCTCTTTCTACATGCAGAACCCGGACCCGTCTGCCACAACCCTGACAAACAGACGACACCAGAAGTCTCAAGAGACACAGCCGTGCTCTTCAGCGAGCGTGGCGTAAATCGAAATCCCTGCAAGACTTTACCCTCTACAAATCTGCCCTTCTCAAATACAACTCCTGTCTCCACACTGCTAAACAAACCTACTACCACACTCTCATCAAAACCCTCTCATCCAAACCTCGTCAACTCTTTTCTACCCTTAATTCCTTACTTCACCCTCCACTGCCCCCACCCACAAACTTGCTTACCGCTCATCAGATTGCCAACCATTTCAATAGCAAAATCGACACAATTTGCAAGGAGATATCCAACATTCAAATTCCTCCCCTACCCAACACATCGGGTCCAAAACCGCATTCAATACTCTCCTCCTTTTGCCCAGTTACCACAGATGAACTTGATAAACTCCTCTCCATGGCCAACCTCACCAGCTGTCCCTTGGACCCTGTCCCCTCTCAATTACTGCGACCACCTTCCCACTCTATCCTAAAATCTCTAACCCACATCTTCAACCTCTCCCTCTCCTCTGGCACCTTTCCTTCCCTGCTCAAACATGCACTTGTTATCCCCATACTCAAAAAACCCTCACTAGACCCCACCTGTTTAAATAACTTAAGACCCATCTCCCTGCTCCCATTTGCCTCCAAGCTCATCGAACTGGCATGTACTGGCCATCGGGACTACAGGGAGTTTCCCGGTGGGCCGATGGCTCAGTGGGCCAATTTCAGTGACAAAGTAATGGCTGCGTGGCTCGCCCTCAACTTCGCACAGTGATGTGAGAAAGATGAGAAAAATACAGAGGAGAATAAGTGAAATAATAAAAGAGGTTAGTGAGGACTCCTTATGTTATGCTACTTATGTTTTTTTTCACAATTGCGTATAGTTGTATATGCTGTTTTTGTGCTTGTTTGTAAAATTAAAGTGGGCCGGTCTGGATGAAGTCCATGGCCAAATTTTTGTCTCAGTCCAGCCCTGAGTCCCTACCTCACAGACAACAACCTTCTCGACTCCCTACAGTCCGGCTTCTGCCCAAAACATTCTACTGAAACTGCCCTACTAAAACTCCCCAATGACCTACTAACTGCTAAAACCAACGGGCACTACTCCATACTCATACTTTTAGACTTCTCTGCTGCCTTTGACACAGTTGACTACCTGCTCGTCAGCAAATTACGCTCCCTTGGCCTTCGCGATTCTGCTTTATCCTGGTTCTCCTCCTACCTATCTCAGCGCACTTTTCAACTCCATCTCCTCCACTACCCTTCCTCTTTTTGTTGGGGTACCCCAAGGCTCCGTCCTTGGGCATCTCCTATTCTCACTCTATAGCTCTTCCCTGGGCCAGTTACTAACCTCCCATGGCTTCCAATACCACCTCTATGCCAACGACACCCAGATCTATCTCTCCACTCCTCAACTCACCCCCTTGATCTCCTCACGGATCTCAAACTTACTGAATGACATATCAGTATGGATGTCACACCACTTCCTCAAACTCAATCTTTCCCCCCCTCTGTGACTTCACCATTAATATCAACAACACAACCATTAGTCCCTCCACACATGCCAGGGTCCTGGGTGTAATCCTTGACTCTGACCTCTCCTTCAGCCCCCATATCCAATCACTGGCTAAATCCTGCTGCCTTCACCTCCGGAACATCTCCAGAATTTGACCCTTCCTGACTAATGACTAGTGATGGCCGAACGGTTCGCCCGGCGGTCGTTTCGCGGCGAATTTCCGACTTTCGCCGTCCGCGGGTTCGAACGCCTTTTTCCGTCGTTCGCCCCGGCGGACTTACGTGTTTAATGTATACAAGAACTTTAACCTTTCGTGACACGTTTATCATGTGTTACAGGACAACCAATTGAGACATGACAGCTCATGGACACTTGGACATTCCCCCTAACCTATAAATACACCCGATCCGGTGGCCATTTTACATTCTTTCTTCTGTCACTGTAGGGAAAGGATCCTGTGTGGAGTAGGGACAGAGAAAACGCTAGCTATTTGGTACACAAAAGTTCTTTTCAGGACTGGTATAGGTGTTAGGTCAGCAGCCTGAGTTTCTTTTGTCAGTTTAGATAAAGGGACAGAGCGCTGTATGCTGCTATTTTAGGGACAGCTCAGCCAGATTAGTCTTTCTTCATCATCATCATCATCATCATCATTAGCTGTTACTATCAGGTCCACAAAAGAGCTGTTCCAGCTAATCGTTCCAGCCTACTCTTTTTTGCCAATTTGTATAGGGACAGGCAGGAAGCAGTGTGTCAGGCAGTGAGGATAATTTTAAAGACTTGCTGTTACTATTAGTTCCACAAAGGTTCTTTTCAGGACTGGTATCAGTGGTACGGTAATAGGCTTGTACACGTATAATATTCTTTCTTCCAAATATAGAAAGAATATTATACTTGACTGCTGCCCTTCTGCTGCAGTCTGCTAATCATTCACAACTCACTTGTTCCACAAAAGTTCTTATAAGGACTGGTAACTTGGTCTGTCTAGGGTGCTACGGTACATAGGCTTGGGTGCGGTACAGTCTGCTGTTCTGTAAGGACCGCTATCGGTCCACAATAGATAGGGTTGCCGTGCACTACTGCTGACCGCTGCCCTATACTGCAGCAGTCCTTCAGCGGTATAGGGACTGACGCACAGTCTGCTAAACACTAATACACAACCTGCTTGGTCCACAAAAGTTCTTATAAGGACTGGTAACTTGGTATAGGGTGCTACGGTACATAGGCCTGAGTGCGTTACAGTCTGCTGTTCTGTAAGGACCGCTATCGGTCCACAATACATAGGGTTGACGTGCACTACTGCTGACCGCTGCCCTATACTGCAGCAGTCCTTCAGCGGTATAGGGACTGACGCACAGTCTGCTAAACACTAACACACAACCTGCTTGGTCCACAAAAGTTCTTATAAGGACTGGTAACTTGGTATAGGGTGCTACGGTACATAGGCCTGAGTGCAGTACAGTCTGCTGTTCTGTAAGGACTGCTATCGGTCCACAATACATAGGGTTGCCGTGCACTACTGCTGACCGCTGCCCTATACTGCAGCAGTCCTTCAGCGGTATAGGGACTGACGCACAGTCTGCTAAACACTAATACACAACCTGCTTGGTCCACAAAAGTTCTTATAAGGACTGGTAACTTGGTATAGGGTGCTACGGTACATAGGCCTGAGTGCGTTACAGTCTGCTGTTCTGTAAGGACCGCTATCGGTCCACAATACATAGGGTTGCCGTGCACTACTGCTGACCGCTGCCCTATACTGCAGCAGTCCTTCATTGGTATAGGGACTGACGTACAGTCTGCTAATCACTAACACACAACCTGCTTGGTCCACAAAAGTTCTTATAAGGACTGGTAACTTGGTATAGGGTGCTACGGTACATAGGCCTGAGTGCGTTACAGTCTGCTGTTCTGTAAGGACCGCTATCGGTCCACAATAGATAGGGTTGCCGTGCACTACTGCTGACCGCTGCCCTATACTGCAGCAGTCCTTCAGCGGTATAGGGACTGACGCACAGTCTGCTAAACACTAATACACAACCTGCTTGGTCCACAAAAGTTCTTATAAGGACTGGTAACTTGGTATAGGGTGCTACGGTACATAGGCCTGAGTGCGTTACAGTCTGCTGTTCTGTAAGGACCGCTATCGGTCCACAATACATAGGGTTGACGTGCACTACTGCTGACCGCTGCCCTATACTGCAGCAGTCCTTCATTGGTATAGGGACTGACGTACAGTCTGCTAATCACTAACACACAACCTGCTTGGTCCACAAAAGTTCTTATAAGGACTGGTAACTTGGTATAGGGTGCTACGGTACATAGGCCTGAGTGCAGTACAGTCTGCTGTTCTGTAAGGACTGCTATCGGTCCACAATACATAGGGTTGCCGTGCACTACTGCTGACCGCTGCCCTATACTGCAGCAGTCCTTCAGCGGTATAGGGACTGACGCACAGTCTGCTAAACACTAATACACAACCTGCTTGGTCCACAAAAGTTCTTATAAGGACTGGTAACTTGGTATAGGGTGCTACGGTACATAGGCCTGAGTGCGTTACAGTCTGCTGTTCTGTAAGGACCGCTATCGGTCCACAATACATAGGGTTGCCGTGCACTACTGCTGACCGCTGCCCTATACTGCAGCAGTCCTTCAGCGGTATAGGGACTGACGTACAGTCTGCTAATCACTAACACACAACCTGCTTGGTCCACAAAAGTTCTTATAAGGACTGGTAACTTGGTATAGGGTGCTACGGTACATAGGCCTGAGTGCGTTACAGTCTGCTGTTCTGTAAGGACCGCTATCGGTCCACAATACATAGGGTTGCCGTGCACTACTGCTGACCGCTGCCCTATACTGCAGCAGTCCTTCATTGGTATAGGGACTGACGTACAGTCTGCTAATCACTAACACACAACCTGCTTGGTCCACAAAAGTTCTTATAAGGACTGGTAACTTGGTATAGGGTGCTACGGTACATAGGCCTGAGTGCGTTACAGTCTGCTGTTCTGTAAGGACCGCTATCGGTCCACAATACATAGGGTTGCCGTGCACTACTGCTGACCGCTGCCCTATACTGCAGCAGTCCTTCATTGGTATAGGGACTGACGTACAGTCTGCTAATCACTAACACACAACCTGCTTGGTCCACAAAAGTTCTTATAAGGACTGGTAACTTGGTATAGGGTGCTACGGTACATAGGCCTGAGTGCGTTACAGTCTGCTGTTCTGTAAGGACCGCTATCGGTCCACAATAGATAGGGTTGCCGTGCACTACTGCTGACCGCTGCCCTATACTGCAGCAGTCCTTCAGCGGTATAGGGACTGACGCACAGTCTGCTAAACACTAATACACAACCTGCTTGGTCCACAAAAGTTCTTATAAGGACTGGTAACTTGGTATAGGGTGCTACGGTACATAGGCCTGAGTGCGTTACAGTCTGCTGTTCTGTAAGGACCGCTATCGGTCCACAATACATAGGGTTGACGTGCACTACTGCTGACCGCTGCCCTATACTGCAGCAGTCCTTCAGCGGTATAGGGACTGACGCACAGTCTGCTAAACACTAACACACAACCTGCTTGGTCCACAAAAGTTCTTATAAGGACTGGTAACTTGGTATAGGGTGCTACGGTACATAGGCCTGAGTGCAGTACAGTCTGCTGTTCTGTAAGGACTGCTATCGGTCCACAATACATAGGGTTGCCGTGCACTACTGCTGACCGCTGCCCTATACTGCAGCAGTCCTTCAGCGGTATAGGGACTGACGCACAGTCTGCTAAACACTAATACACAACCTGCTTGGTCCACAAAAGTTCTTATAAGGACTGGTAACTTGGTATAGGGTGCTACGGTACATAGGCCTGAGTGCGTTACAGTCTGCTGTTCTGTAAGGACCGCTATCGGTCCACAATACATAGGGTTGCCGTGCACTACTGCTGACCGCTGCCCTATACTGCAGCAGTCCTTCATTGGTATAGGGACTGACGTACAGTCTGCTAATCACTAACACACAACCTGCTTGGTCCACAAAAGTTCTTATAAGGACTGGTAACTTGGTATAGGGTGCTACGGTACATAGGCCTGAGTGCGTTACAGTCTGCTGTTCTGTAAGGACCGCTATCGGTCCACAATACATAGGGTTGCCGTGCACTACTGCTGACCGCTGCCCTATACTGCAGCAGTCCTTCATTGGTATAGGGACTGACGTACAGTCTGCTAATCACTAACACACAACCTGCTTGGTCCACAAAAGTTCTTATAAGGACTGGTAACTTGGTATAGGGTGCTACGGTACATAGGCCTGAGTGCGTTACAGTCTGCTGTTCTGTAAGGACCGCTATCGGTCCACAATACATAGGGTTGCCGTGCACTACTGCTGACCGCTGCCCTATACTGCAGCAGTCCTTCATTGGTATAGGGACTGACGTACAGTCTGCTAATCACTAACACACAACCTGCTTGGTCCACAAAAGTTCTTATAAGGACTGGTAACTTGGTATAGGGTGCTACGGTACATAGGCCTGAGTGCGTTACAGTCTGCTGTTCTGTAAGGACCGCTATCGGTCCACAATAGATAGGGTTGCCGTGCACTACTGCTGACCGCTGCCCTATACTGCAGCAGTCCTTCAGCGGTATAGGGACTGACGCACAGTCTGCTAAACACTAATACACAACCTGCTTGGTCCACAAAAGTTCTTATAAGGACTGGTAACTTGGTATAGGGTGCTACGGTACATAGGCCTGAGTGCGTTACAGTCTGCTGTTCTGTAAGGACCGCTATCGGTCCACAATACATAGGGTTGACGTGCACTACTGCTGACCGCTGCCCTATACTGCAGCAGTCCTTCAGCGGTATAGGGACTGACGCACAGTCTGCTAAACACTAACACACAACCTGCTTGGTCCACAAAAGTTCTTATAAGGACTGGTAACTTGGTATAGGGTGCTACGGTACATAGGCCTGAGTGCAGTACAGTCTGCTGTTCTGTAAGGACTGCTATCGGTCCACAATACATAGGGTTGCCGTGCACTACTGCTGACCGCTGCCCTATACTGCAGCAGTCCTTCAGCGGTATAGGGACTGACGCACAGTCTGCTAAACACTAATACACAACCTGCTTGGTCCACAAAAGTTCTTATAAGGACTGGTAACTTGGTATAGGGTGCTACGGTACATAGGCCTGAGTGCGTTACAGTCTGCTGTTCTGTAAGGACCGCTATCGGTCCACAATACATAGGGTTGCCGTGCACTACTGCTGACCGCTGCCCTATACTGCAGCAGTCCTTCATTGGTATAGGGACTGACGTACAGTCTGCTAATCACTAACACACAACCTGCTTGGTCCACAAAAGTTCTTATAAGGACTGGTAACTTGGTATAGGGTGCTACGGTACATAGGCCTGAGTGCGTTACAGTCTGCTGTTCTGTAAGGACCGCTATCGGTCCACAATACATAGGGTTGCCGTGCACTACTGCTGACCGCTGCCCTATACTGCAGCAGTCCTTCATTGGTATAGGGACTGACGTACAGTCTGCTAATCACTAACACACAACCTGCTTGGTCCACAAAAGTTCTTATAAGGACTGGTAACTTGGTATAGGGTGCTACGGTACATAGGCCTGAGTGCGTTACAGTCTGCTGTTCTGTAAGGACCGCTATCGGTCCACAATACATAGGGTTGCCGTGCACTACTGCTGACCGCTGCCCTATACTGCAGCAGTCCTTCATTGGTATAGGGACTGACGTACAGTCTGCTAATCACTAACACACAACCTGCTTGGTCCACAAAAGTTCTTATAAGGACTGGTAACTTGGTATAGGGTGCTACGGTACATAGGCCTGAGTGCGTTACAGTCTGCTGTTCTGTAAGGACCGCTATCGGTCCACAATACATAGGGTTGCCGTGCACTACTGCTGACCGCTGCCCTATACTGCAGCAGTCCTTCATTGGTATAGGGACTGACGTACAGTCTGCTAATCACTAACACACAACCTGCTTGGTCCACAAAAGTTCTTATAAGGACTGGTAACTTGGTATAGGGTGCTACGGTACATAGGCCTGAGTGCGTTACAGTCTGCTGTTCTGTAAGGACCGCTATCGGTCCACAATACATAGGGTTGCCGTGCACTACTGCTGACCGCTGCCCTATACTGCAGCAGTCCTTCATTGGTATAGGGACTGACGTACAGTCTGCTAATCACTAACACACAACCTGCTTGGTCCACAAAAGTTCTTATAAGGACTGGTAACTTGGTATAGGGTGCTACGGTACATAGGCCTGAGTGCGTTACAGTCTGCTGTTCTGTAAGGACCGCTATCGGTCCACAATACATAGGGTTGCCGTGCACTACTGCTGACCGCTGCCCTATACTGCAGCAGTCCTTCATTGGTATAGGGACTGACGTACAGTCTGCTAATCACTAACACACAACCTGCTTGGTCCACAAAAGTTCTTATAAGGACTGGTAACTTGGTATAGGGTGCTACGGTACATAGGCCTGAGTGCGTTACAGTCTGCTGTTCTGTAAGGACCGCTATCGGTCCACAATACATAGGGTTGCCGTGCACTACTGCTGACCGCTGCCCTATACTGCAGCAGTCCTTCAGCGGTATAGGGACTGACGCACAGTCTGCTAAACACTAACACACAACCTGCTTGGTCCACAAAAGTTCTTATAAGGACTGGTAACTTGGTATAGGGTGCTACGGTACATAGGCCTGAGTGCGTTACAGTCTGCTGTTCTGTAAGGACCGCTATCGGTCCACAATACATAGGGTTGCCGTGCACTACTGCTGACCGCTGCCCTATACTGCAGCAGTCCTTCATTGGTATAGGGACTGACGTACAGTCTGCTAATCACTAACACACAACCTGCTTGGTCCACAAAAGTTTTTATAAGGACTGGTAACTTGGTATAGGGTGCTACGGTACATAGGCCTGAGTGCAGTACAGTCTGCTGTTCTGTAAGGACCGCTATCGGTCCACAATACATAGGGTTGACGTGCACTACTGCTGACCGCTGCCCTATACTGCAGCAGTCCTTCATTGGTATAGGGACTGACGTACAGTCTGCTAATCACTAACACACAACCTGCTTGGTCCACAAAAGTTTTTATAAGGACTGGTAACTTGGTATAGGGTGCTACGGTACATAGGCCTGAGTGCAGTACAGTCTGCTGTTCTGTAAGGACCGCTATCGGTCCACAATACATAGGGTTGACGTGCACTACTGCTGACCGCTGCCCTATACTGCAGCAGTCCTTCATTGGTATAGGGACTGACGTACAGTCTGCTAATCACTAACACACAACCTGCTTGGTCCACAAAAGTTCTTATAAGGACTGGTAACTTGGTATAGGGTGCTACGGTACATAGGCCTGAGTGCGTTACAGTCTGCTGTTCTGTAAGGACCGCTATCGGTCCACAATACATAGGGTTGCCGTGCACTACTGCTGACCGCTGCCCTATACTGCAGCAGTCCTTCAGCGGTATAGGGACTGACGCACAGTCTGCTAAACACTAACACACAACCTGCTTGGTCCACAAAAGTTCTTATAAGGACTGGTAACTTGGTATAGGGTGCTACGGTACATAGGCCTGAGTGCGTTACAGTCTGCTGTTCTGTAAGGACCGCTATCGGTCCACAATACATAGGGTTGCCGTGCACTACTGCTGACCGCTGCCCTATACTGCAGCAGTCCTTCATTGGTATAGGGACTGACGTACAGTCTGCTAATCACTAACACACAACCTGCTTGGTCCACAAAAGTTTTTATAAGGACTGGTAACTTGGTATAGGGTGCTACGGTACATAGGCCTGAGTGCAGTACAGTCTGCTGTTCTGTAAGGACCGCTATCGGTCCACAATACATAGGGTTGACGTGCACTACTGCTGACCGCTGCCCTATACTGCAGCAGTCCTTCATTGGTATAGGGACTGACGTACAGTCTGCTAATCACTAACACACAACCTGCTTGGTCCACAAAAGTTTTTATAAGGACTGGTAACTTGGTATAGGGTGCTACGGTACATAGGCCTGAGTGCAGTACAGTCTGCTGTTCTGTAAGGACCGCTATCGGTCCACAATACATAGGGTTGACGTGCACTACTGCTGACCGCTGCCCTATACTGCAGCAGTCCTTCATTGGTATAGGGACTGACGTACAGTCTGCTAATCACTAACACACAACCTGCTTGGTCCACAAAAGTTCTTATAAGGACTGGTAACTTGGTATAGGGTGCTACGGTACATAGGCCTGAGTGCGTTACAGTCTGCTGTTCTGTAAGGACCGCTATCGGTCCACAATACATAGGGTTGCCGTGCACTACTGCTGACCGCTGCCCTATACTGCAGCAGTCCTTCATTGGTATAGGGACTGACGTACAGTCTGCTAATCACTAACACACAACCTGCTTGGTCCACAAAAGTTTTTATAAGGACTGGTAACTTGGTATAGGGTGCTACGGTACATAGGCCTGAGTGCAGTACAGTCTGCTGTTCTGTAAGGACCGCTATCGGTCCACAATACATAGGGTTGACGTGCACTACTGCTGACCGCTGCCCTATACTGCAGCAGTCCTTCATTGGTATAGGGACTGACGTACAGTCTGCTAATCACTAACACACAACCTGCTTGGTCCACAAAAGTTTTTATAAGGACTGGTAACTTGGTATAGGGTGCTACGGTACATAGGCCTGAGTGCAGTACAGTCTGCTGTTCTGTAAGGACCGCTATCGGTCCACAATACATAGGGTTGACGTGCACTACTGCTGACCGCTGCCCTATACTGCAGCAGTCCTTCATTGGTATAGGGACTGACGTACAGTCTGCTAATCACTAACACACAACCTGCTTGGTCCACAAAAGTTCTTATAAGGACTGGTAACTTGGTATAGGGTGCTACGGTACATAGGCCTGAGTGCAGTACAGTCTGCTGTTCTGTAAGGACCGCTATCGGTCCACAATACATAGGGTTGACGTGCACTACTGCTGACCGCTGCCCTATACTGCAGCAGTCCTTCAGCGGTATAGGGACTAAGAGTTTTGTCACAGGGTGATTTAAAAAATGACAGGCAGAGGAAGAGGCAGGCCCTTCCGCAGGGGTGGTAGGGGTAGGGCAGGAGCAACAGCCTTGAGCCAAAGTGGGAAGTTGCAGAAGGTGCGTTCAATTACTTTAAAGGACGCACCAGACTTGGTTGAGTGGCTCACTCAGCCTTATTCTTCTGCACCCTCCTCATCCTCTCGATCTGCACCCTCTTCTTCACTCTCTGCTATGTGCACCCCCAAAGACACTACCACCAACAACACCACCACCACCACATACCTTCCGCTTGAGTGCAAATGGGGGCCTTCATGCTCCAGTGTTTTAATAGGGACCCCCGTATAAAAAGCATGAGGGTCAAGGACCAGTACTGGGTGGCAACGTACTTAGATCCCCGGTACAAACACAAAATGGCGGAAATGTTACCGCCGTCGCAGAGGGCTGTCAGAATGCAGCACTTCCAGGCCTTGCTTCGAGAAATGCTGCATTCTGCTTTTGCGTGCGCTGGCAGAGGAGCAATTCCCACTCCCAGAGAAGGATTTGCGGGTACCAATCCAACAGCGCCTGCAAGAAGAGGCCGGTTTGAAGATGTGTTGGTGACTTCGGATATGAGGTCATTCTTTCAGCCGACCCATCGACAGGTGTCATCCGGATCCAGCATCAGGGAACGCCTAGACCGTCAGGTGTCCGACTACATTGGGTTAACGGCCGATGTGGACGCTCTGAGGAGTGATGAACCCCTAGACTACTGGGTGGGCAGGCTTGACCTCTGGCCAGAGCTTGCCCAATTTGCAATCGAACTGTTGGCTTGCCCCTCATCCAGTGTCCTGTCCGAAAGGACGTTCAGCGCAGCAGGGGGGATTGTGACCGATAAGCGTACTCGCCTAGCTCACGACAGTGTTAACTACCTCACATTTCTAAAAATGAATGAGGCATGGATCTCGGAGGAATTCAACACATGTGATCAGTAGACCATGTATATGTCTATAAACAATTTTTGGAATCAAGCACACAGACCTTCTTAATTCATTTGGCTCACTTCCCTGACCCAAAAAAGCACACCGTACTATATGCCCCTACCCTCCTCTTTGAAGAGGTTGAGCGGTGTCATATTTCTACTGGGGCTGCTTATTATGAGGGGTTCCCACCATCCCTGTGCTGTGCTGACTTCCTCCTGGGTGTTCTTATTATGAGGGGCTCCCACCATCCCTGTGCTGTGCTGACTTCCTCCTGGGGGTTCTTATTATGAGGGGCTCCCACCATCCCTGTGCTGTGCTGACTTCCTCCTGGGGGTTCTTATTATGAGGGGATCACACCATCCCTGTGCTGTGCTGACTTCCTCCTGGGGCTGCTTACGGTGCTGCTGTCAGCGCTGTATGTCACGGAGCTGCTGTCAGCGCTGTATGTCACGGAGCTGCTGTCAGCGCTGTATGTCACGGAGCTGCTGTCAGCGCTGTATGTCACGGAGCTGCTGTCAGCGCTGTATGTCACGGAGCTGCTGTCAGCGCTGTATGTCACGGAGCTGCTGTCAGCGCTGTATGTCACGGAGCTGCTGTCAGCGCTGTATGTCACGGAGCTGCTGTCAGCGCTGTATGTCACGGTGCTGCTGTCAGCGCTGTATGTCACGGAGCTGCTGTCAGCGCTGTATGTCACGGAGCTGCTGTCAGTGCTGTATGTCACGGAGCTGCTGTCAGCGCTGTATGTCACGGAGCTGCTGTCAGCGCTGTATGTCACGGAGCTGCTGTCAGCGCTGTATGTCACGGTGCTGCTGTCAGCGCTGTATGTCACGGAGCTGCTGTCAGCGCTGTATGTCACGGAGCTGCTGTCAGTGCTGTATGTCACGGAGCTGCTGTCAGCGCTGTATGTCACGGAGCTGCTGTCAGCGCTGTATGTCACGGAGCTGCTGTCAGCGCTGTATGTCACGGTGCTGCTGTCAGCGCTGTATGTCACGGAGCTGCTGTCAGCGCTGTATGTCACGGAGCTGCTGTCAGCGCTGTATGTCACGGAGCTGCTGTCAGCGCTGTATGTCACGGAGCTGCTGTCAGCGCTGTATGTCACGGAGCTGCTGTCAGCGCTGTATGTCACGGTGCTGATGTCAGTGCTCTGTATTACGGTGCTGCTGTCAGTGCTCTGTATCTCCTGCACCCTCTTGTTTGCCTACCCTGGTCCCTGACCTTCCCTCTCCTCCATTGCCTTCATTAGCTCCATAGTCCTGAATTGTCAGAACAATTTCCCAAATAAAAAAAAAATGCTTGTAGTTATCGATCCCAAATTCACCTCATACATGTATTATGCTATTGTCCAGGTGGTGGGACTGCGTGCTACCCCCTAATAATTACCCCGTGGCCGCAAATTCGACCTAAAGGTTTGCGAAATTCGCCTCCCATTGAAGTCAATGGAGCCCGCGGCGAACGGTCGTTTTCGCGAACGTTTGTGCCCGTTCGCGTTTCGCGTTCGCGAAACGTCCCGTCGGAAGTTCGTCCATCACTACTAATGACACCACAAAGCAACTCGTTCACTCCTTGATTATTTCCCACTTGACCACGGCAACTCTCTCCTTAATGGCCGACCCTTAAGCAGACTATCCCCCCTTCAGTCTATTATGAATTCTGCTGCTAGACTAATACACCTCACTAACCGATCTATGACTGCTGCTCCTCTCTGCCAATCCCTTCACTGGCTTCCCCTACCCCACCATGTAAAATTCAAATGCTAACCATAACATACAAGGCCATCCACAACATTGCCATCTACATCACCAACCTCATCTGCAGATATCGCCCAAATCGTCCCCTCCGCTCCTCCCAGGACCTCCTGCTCTCTAGCTACCTTGTTACCTCCTCCCATGCTCGTCTTCAAGACTTCTCCAGAGCCTCTCCCATTCTCTGGAACTCCCTGCCCCGGTATATCCGATCAGCCCCTACCCTATCCACCTTTAGGAGATCCCTGAAAACTCATTTATTCAGGGAAGTCTATCCCACACCCACCTAACAACTATCCCCGAGCCACCCCCATCAAATCATTCTCTGCAGCTATTACCTTTTGTACCATCGCCCCCTCCCTTTAGAATGCAAGCTCTATGAGCAGGGCCCCCCTGTATCTTTTGTATTGAACTGTACTGTAATTTTGTTGTCCCCCCTATACATAGTAAAGCACTGCGTAAACTGTTGGCGCTATATAAATCGTGTATAATAATAATATAATAATAATAAATAGTAACATAGTTACTTTTGTATCTTTTCTGTTTTATTCATCTGCAGATCAAAGGAATGAACATTAGACATGTGCAATTCATTTCGTTCCAAATTCGTTTTTTACCAAATTTTGACAAATTCGTTGATTTGAATTAATGAAAACCCGTTTGATGAATTTTTCCAAATATTCGTAAAAATTCGAAAATTCGTAAATGTGAAAATTCATAATTTCATAAATTCAAAAAATTTATAAATTCGTAAATTCGAAAAATTCATAATTTCATAAATTTTAAAATTCGAAAATTCATAAATTCGAAAATAAAAAAATAAGAAAGAAAATCTGAAAATAAGAAAGAAAATCCCAAATTTCGAAAAATTCTAAAGAATAACTAACTAATAATAACTAACTATTAAGTTATAGGTATTGGAATTTCCTTTCAAATTTGGCTGAATGTAACGAATACTAATTTATCCAAAGTTACGAATTATCTGAAATAACGAATGTCATATCTAAACGAATGGAACATAATGAATTCATAATAATAAATAACAATAATAATAAAAACCTTTTATTATTATTTATTATTACTTTGTTCCGTTCCATTTGTGTAGATTCGGCATTCGTCATTTCGGATAATTTGTAACTTTGGATAGATTCGTTTTTGTTACGTTCACTAACAGCCAAATTTAAATTCCAAAACTTATAATTTAATAGTTAGTTATTATTAGTTAGTTAGTTCTGTATAATTTAGTTTTCGGATTTTCTTTCTTATTTTCAAATTTACGAATTTATGAATTTTTGAATTTCCGAAATTATGAATTAACAAATTTTCAAAAATTACGAATTTACGAATTGCAATCATGCGCACGTGTTTAACTGACCAGCAAAAAAGTTATTTTTTTGTTCCTTTGTTTAACCTCTTATTAACCCTTAGCAGCCCATAGATGAGTGTTTTTTTTTTTCGTGTTCAACCAGAGGGTTGAATTTTTTTAAAAAAAAAGTCCAGATCCCCCCATCCATACATTCAACACATCACAGGTCCCAGGATGCTGTGGGGCCATTCATAATGCGGCACGAGGCTTACGCATGTACAGTGGAACCTTGGTTAACGAGTAACGTGGTTAACAAGCGTTTTGAAAGAAGGGCAACTTTTTTTTTTAATTCTGACTCGGTTTGCGAGTGTTGTCTCGCGAAACGAGCAGAATTCAAGCTTATGTGGCCAGAGGTGCGGGGACGACGGTGAAACTCGGAACGGTTCTGCTCCGTTCAGAGCCGTTTGGAAACACTCGGAAGAACTCCGAAACACTCCGTTCCCGAGTGTTTCCGAGCCCTTCCGATGCTTTCCAAATTCAGCCGAGCTGTCCCCGAGTATTTCCGGTGCCCCCACCTCTGGCCACATGCAGTATTGCATGCAATAGTAGTCAATGCGGAACAAATTATCTTCGTTTCCATTGACTTTTATGGGGAAACTCGCTTTAATATGCAAGTGTTTTGGATTGGGCACGTGGTATAGCACCGACAGGAGACCCCAGAAGAGGAGGATTCGGGCTGCTCTGTGCAAAATCATTACAGCAGATAGGTAAAACATGTTTGTTATTTAAAAATTGCTATGGTCCATAGGGGGTTAAGAGAGAGGAATTGGTTAAATCTTGTAACTTACCAAAGTACAAAGAGTAGGGTGTAGGCGCTGGTCTCTGATGTGGCATATCCCAACATGGTCAGGACTGTAGGGGGCAGCGCTGAGCGAGTGCTGTTCTTTACGGCCTCCCAGGGTGTGGTGTATTCAGCAAACGGGCCACAGGAGTGAGATGGACGGACACTGTCAGTGTTTTATAACAGCAACGAGTTAGAAAAGTTCAACAATTAAAATACCATTGACAACAATCAGTTCCCACACTTCGCATGGCTTTCAGGTCTGGCTCTGTCATTAGGCACAGTAGGCTTTCCCCTACAGATTACACAGGAAAAGGGGCAATTTACCCTGGCGGTGAGCGGACTCACCACTGTGCTGATGGCGGGGCAGGGGGGATCCTGGCTACCAGTAGAGTCAGCTCTTTAATTTGGCAAATTAGGCAGCTGTGAGGCCCCTGTGAGCCACGAGGCCTTAGGCAACCGCCTAATTTGCCTAATTAGAGAGCTGCCTCTGCCCTGGCATAGGTATTGGTTACATAGGTTTTTGTGAAAAAATGTGTTCTCCCAGATCCATCTAGCAAAACGGATGCACACACTGCTCACTATCTAGTTTTAGGAGGTCTCAGTAGGTGACGGCAGGGGTATTTCTCTGTTGGTTATGTTTAGTACATTCAGGGGTTAAATGTATTTTCTGCTGTGTAAGTTGCACTGCTTAGTTATTATTGCCCTGCAAAGGTGGTGCTTTTTCGTAGGTAAGGGTTAACTCTGCTGGCTAGGTTTTCCCGGGCTTTTCAAAGGGGTACTGCCCTCTTCTGGACGAAACATATAAAAAGGGAACTGAGTCCAGGTCAGGGGAATTTTGGGGACTGATCTGCTAAGATGTAAGCTGCTACTCTGCTGGGTCGCCACCCCTTGTGGGAGCCCAGTTGGGGTTCCACAGTGTAAGGACTTACAGTATATAGACTTATGCTGGTAGCCATGGATTTACTACCTGTTGTGGATTATTGCTACCAAACCTTGGATTTGCTGCCAGTAATGGACTCTTGCCTTGTCAACAGTGTAGACGTTTGGGCATGGCTTACAAAGAGTCATCATGTGCGCTCTTGGAGGTGTCTCGCTTTTAATCTGGAATGCTGCCATTTCACGTGGCCACTGGGGGGCGCTAGTGAGAGCTCACTCCAGAGTCCCTGTGCCGAGCCCCACCCACATGCACTTTGTTATAAAGGGAGATATACTCTTCACATCCAGCTTCATGAAAGGCAGGCACAATGATAGGAAAGTCAGCTTGACAGCTCAGGACTTGCAGCCACCACTTCTCTCTATGGGGATCGCTCAGACATGTCCATCAAATCCCTATACACTTAGGTGTAGAGAGAATGAGCATTACAGAGCACTACATCCCAATTTTAATCAAATAGAACATTTTTAAATTTGCATGATGATGTCACTAGGGTTCTGCCCTTTACGCGTGTCGTCCAAATGGAACTTGCTCAGAGGCCCTGAGGAAGTCCTCTTGTGTGGACTCTCATATATCCTCCCTGGCACAATACACACTCTCATTTCCTCAAAATATTTTTTTTTCCCTTCACCCACCTGGTCACAAGATAAATCAAAGGCAGGAAGACGGTGATGAGCCCCAAGAGAAGGACAAAGCAAAAAATGATCCTTAAGGTGGAGGCTCGATACAGCTTCTTGGACACGTCACACAGCCGGTACAGAGAATACTGCGGAGGGTGCGCCAAAGAAAGACGTTACAAGGAAAGTACAGTATGCGTTAGTGTAAACATTGATTGCTCCGTGTACTTTAAAATAATTTTCGCACGTTTTTTACATTTTATATTCATATATTTCTTATATTGAATAGAAAAATTGAATTTGCATGATGACGTCACTAGGGTTCTGCCTATGTAAAGCTAAAGATCTTTGCAAAGACTAAACTTTCCCTTTTAAGCGAATGGCGTCTTTTTTTGGGGGGATTATATAACAGGATCTGCCCTCTCACCTTTTTAATATAGAAGGTGATGAAGATGAAGATGAGGTTGAGAAGTGGAAGTAAGGGGGCGTAGAACATTCCCCCCATCACCAGCGTCTGGCTGTACACTGTGTCCAGGACATTCCGGGAGAGACGGAATTTTTCCTTGCCGAACCAACGCACCACATTGCACTGCGACCTGGAGACCAGGAACCTGGTGGAGGAGAAAGGGAGGAAAATAGGTTACCCACTTCAACTGCGGAAAGGTTTTACCACCTTCATGACTAGGCCATTTTTTGTTATTCAGCACTGTGCTTCAGATGACGACAAATGATGAAACGCATAGGGCGGAGGCAGTGAGTGACATCATCCCGCACAAGCAGTCCCTGACATCTCCAGTTACGGTAACACAGTGATCAGTGCTAATACTATACACTGTCACTGTACTAATGACACTGGCTGGGAAGGGGTTAACATCTCGGCCAATCAATGTGTGCCTAACAATGTGTAATATGTGCTGTTTTTACTAAGTGATGGGACTGCTTCATTTCCCTGTTTTGCGTTACAGTTTTAAGTGGAGATCTTTTAAGCTTGGTACCAATAATCTCTGATTGGTCACCCGGTAATTACAGAATATCCCACATTACCTAATTCTGCCCATTGTTGGGGGGGGGGGGGGTTGGGGGTTTCTACCTGCGGGGAAGCTGGACAAGCAGGAACTCCATCACCAGTTGGAGGAAGTGGAACACGGAGAGCTTGTAGAATTCCTGTCCCAACGACGTCTCCCAGCACTGTACAGGGAAGAGACCAAATATATCCAATGAGAGCAAAATGGAAAAAAAACAACAAAGATCTGTATTTAAATTTGACCTCTGGCCTTCAATCAGTCTTGCACAGTTCTACCGGCTCCTCTCCTCGACTGAAATGGCTTCCTCTGATATCACTGCACACTGTGAGTTTCTCACAATGTGCATTAGAAGCTGCAGCCAATCAGATAGAGTCTGCCTGACTGCCTGGGTCCTCCAAGTCAGTGTTTCTCAACTCCAGTCCTCAAGGCGTCCCAACAGGTTATGATTTCAGGATTACCCTCAGATGGAACGGCTGTGGTAATTACTAAGACAGTGTAACTGATGAAATCACCTGTGCAAAATAATGGAAAACCTGAAAACATGACCTGTTGGGGCGCCTTGAGGACTGGAGTTGAGAAACCCTGCTCCAAGTACACAGTGTACCCATTGCATTTGCTCTATTCTATCTATCTAGACTCCAGGTCATTGTTTTATTAGCCCCCCCCCCCCCAGTTGCCGTGGGGGACCTCCCTTGATGGTGACGCCTTGTACCTCATGCCTTGCTGGGATGGGGGTAAGCAGTCTCGCTCTTCACCCCTCTACATACAATATTTAATTTAATTGACATGTTGCATTAAACTTTGCTACTCTTTGGTAGAATTATACTGTTCTTGATCATCTGTTAATCAAATTGCAGGTACCCTCCTGATGAAGCGGCAATAGTCTGCGAAACCCGTTGAGATGTTATCCCTGATCAACCATCCCATTGCGATCTCCTCTGTTTGGAGATCATTGTCTTGGTGATATACATGGATTGTTATCGTGTTTTTAACCTGTAACTGATTATTACTGTGATTATTATTCTTATTATTACTGATTATTACCTTTGTATTAATAAACTTTGTGGTACTTTTATACATCTGCCTACACAATTGAATGTATTTGCCTCACTGTACCGACATAGTCCAATTGCCCCGTTTCTCTTGGGAAGCTTGGTTGGGGACCAAGCTCCCGATCCCTTTATTTCCAAATTCTGGATGATGGTACAATACTATGAGGCTACCCCTATTTCTCTGACTGCCTGGGTGGTGGATGTCTAACATCTAGCTCTTTCCTCCCCAGCCTGTCCTTGGTCCACCCCTTTCATTCATTGGATTTCAATTCATCAATTATGGAGGCCCAGCATCATTTGTGGGCATTACCTAGAGTGGTAAAGAGCAAAAGAATTGGGACTTTATAGGTGCAAAATATAGGTGGAAAAATATCAAATATAGTATATAAAAAATTATTTTATTTTGAGAAGTAAAATAAGAATTCATACATTAAAAGAAAGGGAAGGGGGGAGATACGGCCATAGCAAATGCAATTAATTACAGTATCGGCAACACAGCAATAAATGATTGACTTCCCAACATGTTTCGCCCTATGTCAGGCTTCCTCAGGGGATGCTGGTCACTTGCAAAGTACAATGCCTTCAATATCTCCTAGGAAAAGGGAGGGCCAAGAATAAGAACTGGCGGAATGACTAGATGTTTTAGCTGCATCGAGGAAAGCATGCGCTAAAGGTGACCAAAAAAAAAGACCAAAAAGGCAAGCTCAGCAGCTGGCTTAATGCCAAGGGCCACACACCTCCAGGGTGGTCTGTGGGCGTTCCTGCTTAGGGACGCCCACTCCTCCAGACTGACACCCACCCATCAAAGCATTCTGATATTTGCATAAGAGAGCCAGCCCACTGCTTCCATCGGAGCTGTGTTCCATTGGCTGAGCCATTTCCTCCTATTAGCTGAGCCAGCCAGGTGCCAAATGTTACAATGTTTGTATGATTTCCTGTGTCCTTAACCACTTCCTACCGACCAGCCGCCGCCGTTATACTGCGGCAGGTCGGCTCGGCTGCACGAACCGGCATAGGTGTACTTCGAGCTCGTACACAGCGATCTGAGGGAGCGCACGACGCCGATCGGCCAGCGGGGGGGGAACAATCAGCGGGTCCAGCGGACTCGAAGTCCGCCGGGCGCCTGCGATTGTTCCCCGTAGAGACAGAACGGGAATCTGCCAAAAAAAACAAGGCAGATCCCCGTTCTGTCAGGTGATGACACCGAGATCCTCTCTTTCTGCTATGCAGGAAGAGGGATCTGTGTGTTGTCTCAGGCAGCTCACCCCCCCCTCCCCTTATTACTACTTACCGTTAGTAAACACACATCGAGGGAACAAATCGTCCCCTCCGCTCCTCCCAGGACCTCCTGCTCTCTAGCTACCTTGTTGCCTCCCCCCATGCTCGCCTTCAAGACTTCTCCAGAGCCTCTCCTATCCTCTGGAACTCCCTGCCCCGGTATATCCGATCAGCCACCACCCTGTGCACCTTTAGGAGATCCCTGAAAACTCATTTATTCAGGGAAGCCTATCCCACACCCACCTAACAACTATCCCGAGCCACCCCAACAAACACAGTTAACCCTTTGATCGCTCCTTGATGTTAACCCCCTTCCCTGCCAGCGTCATTTGTACAGTGACAGTGCAGATTTTTAGTGCTGATCACTGTAATAATGTCACTGGTTCCCAAAAAAAAGTGTCAAAAATGTCAGTTAGGTGTCCGATCTGTCCGCCGCAATGTCGCAGTCCTGCTATAAAAAAATTGCAGATTAGTAAAAAAATAATATATATTATAAAGATGCCATAAACTTATCCCCTATTTTGTAGACGCTATAACTTTTGCGCAAACCAATCAATGCTGCCTCCAAGCCCCTGGATCAATCCCTGGGGAAATACTGCCAACATGTAGCTGGATACTCTGCTGGAGGGATCACCCTCTTTGGAGGGGGGGGGGGTAGATAGGAGCCTTATCGGGGTTCCTGGAAAGGGTCTCCAAAATCCACACACAACATACCATACTTTACCTTGAATTCTGAGTTGTAGCCGCAGGTCTTGCAGGGCGCCGGCCTCCCGCCCAGGCACAGAAACTTCTGACCCAGAGAAAAGAAGAAAATTCCCAGAACTCCGAGCCTGAGGAAGACACACCTAGGCAAGGAGTAGAAAAGGTGAAATATGTCTGTTAGTAGCGCTACCATTAGTAATCATGGGGTCTACAGCCTACCTAACAGGGCCCCCAACCCCAGGTACCCACTCTTCCCCCCCCCCCCCCCAATGCCTTGGAGGTGGTTTAGCAAAAACGATTCTATGTACATACCTGCTAGTGCCATTGGCAATGATTAGGCTGCCATAAAATGTAATGTGTGCTGCGAGGCAGAGGGTAGCAGGCTTTTCCCCGGACCCGTGTAGTGCAGTGGGAGCCGCCATTCATTTACTACTTAATCCAGCTCTGGAATATAGCTGTAAGAAAGGGCGTGCCAATAGACAAGATGGCTCCTCTACACAAACCTCTGTACACAGGCTAATAAATGTTCCCATTTCCAGAAATTAGGGCACTTGCCAATACAAATGCGCATACCTAACCGTGCATACCCATGCGCGCCGGGGCTCATGTGCACGTGTGACAGATGTTGGTGCCCAGGGCCGGTGCTACCATTAGGCAAACTAAGCAGCTGCCTAGGGTGCACTACTGCCTAGGGTGCCCGGCCACTAGTGTTCCTACTCTCTGCAGCAAGCAACTAAGTCTCAGAATCAGCAGGCAGCCGCTGCTCCGTTCACACATAGTCTCAGAGGCGCAGCGGCGGCGGAGGACTGTGTCTGTGTTTCCCAACGATAGAAGCATTCATTGATGGGCACTGGTAGGCTGCATTGATGGGCGCTGGTGAGGCTACATTAATGGGCACTGGTAGGCTGCATTGATGGGCACTGGTAGGCTGCATTGATGGGCACTGGTAGGCTGCATTGATGGGTGCTGGTGAGGCTACATTTGATAGGCGCTGGTGAGGCTGCATTTGATGGGCGCTGGTGAGGCTGCTTTTGATGCGCGCTGGTGAGGCTGTATTTGATGCGCGCTGGTGAGGCTGCATTTGATGCGCGCTGGTGAGGCTACATTAGTGGGTGCTGGTAGGCTGCATTTGATGGGTGCTTCATTAAAGAAGTGGGGTATACAGGGGCAGAGCAAAGGGTGTAGGGTCAGGGGTGGAGCCGAGGGGGGGGCAGCAAAATGAGGTTTCGCTTAGGGTGTCAAAAATCCTTGTACCAGCCCTGTTGGCGCCAAACGGGCTATTTAAACCGGGCCTGTGCTCAGGATCAGCGCTGCTTCGTCTTCAGCCTCCTGTGTATCCTGTGTTCCTTTGATTCTGTATCCTGATTCCAGTTGCTGACCCGGCTTGTTTTGACCACTCTCTGAACTTGGCCTGTGCTGACCTCGGCTTGTCCCCTGACCTCGGCTTCTGTCTGCTCCATCGGCTTCTGCTTCACTGATCAGATCCATACCCAGCTTGTTTCCTGACCACGTTCCTCCCTGTGCCCCGTACCCGATCCATCATGTCAGTGTATGACCCGGCTTTCCTGACCCTGCTACTCTGCCTACTGTCATCAGTGCCCATCTACCACCCTGCTGTTCCGGCTGACCCACTATCCGCTACCAGCAACCGTCTCAGCTGCCCCCTTGTCACCCGTGCCAGCCTGCCTCAGTCTGCTGCCTACCAGCTGGCTTGTTTGGATAAGATATGAATGTGGTGGTTAGTATATGCCGTATAATGAATCTACAACCATTTGTGTGTCTCACCTGATGAGGGTGAGGGTGATCTCCACACGGGGTGACTGACCCTCAAATTTCACCAGCAGCATGAAGAACCGGGGCAAGATAAAGAGGACCAGTGAGATGACAATCGGGGTGAGATACTGGATCACCAGTCCAGCAACTGGACTACCTGACATCTGAAGGACAAAGAAAAGATCACATAGAGAGGATGAAAAAAAGACCAACAAAAATAACTCAATAAAATAAAACCCCTGAAGCCACAGTTGATTCAGAGGAAGGTGAAAAAACCCCCCCCCAATAAAATACAATCCAATTCCCTCTAACAAGGGAAAAATCCTTCCTAATCCCCAAAAGCAACTGGATCTTCCCTGGATCAACAGTCCAACGTTGCCTCTTCTTAAAGCCCAGTGCACACTAAGGGCCGGTTCACACAGCGGGCGATGCGAGGCGACACGACTCGCCTCGCCTCGCTCCCGCAAGTCGCCCCCGTTCTGTACAATGGAACCGTTCAGAGAGGAGCGACTCAAGTCGCTCCGACTCAGAAAAAAGGTTCCTGTACTACTTTCGGGCGACCTCGGGGCGACTTGCATTGACTTCTATACAGAAGTCATTTGCAAGTCGCCGCCGAGGCCGCTGCAGGTCGCGGCGAGGCAAGTCGGAGTCGCCTCGCCTCGCCTGCAGTGTGAACCGGCCCTAATCGTTCTTTTATTGTTCAGCCCAGCGGGACGGTCCCCGGCCAGAACACTCCGGTCAACGGCCGCTGATCGGCTGCTGATTTTCCTGATCAGCTTCTGTGGGTCCGGCTGCCATACACACGGGCCGAACGTCAGATTGGTTTTCATTGAACCGGCTCTTGTCTCCCGACATTCAGCCCCCCCCCCCCCCCCCGTGTATTAGGCATAAGGGTGAATACATTTAGTTCAGTTAAAGCGGAGGTCCACCCTAAAGTGGACCTTCCGCTCATTGGAACCCTCCACCCCCCCTCCGGCGCCACAATTGGCACCTTTCAGGGGGGAGGGGGGTGCAGGTACCTATCTGCACCCACTTCCGGCGTAGATTCTGTAGAAGGTACGCCCCTTTCCGCAGAATCTACGCCCCTTTCCGAAGGTCCCCCGCTGCCTGCTGGGAAACACACGGATCCCAGAGACAGCGGGGACCATCCTTATTGCGCAGCGCG
Source organism: Lithobates pipiens (assembly GCF_037356315.1). Lineage (NCBI taxonomy): Eukaryota > Metazoa > Chordata > Amphibia > Anura > Ranidae > Lithobates > Lithobates pipiens. Next base: position 8,216,854 of record NW_027507789.1, on the reverse strand, counting down.
ACTGACGCATGCGCAGTAGGGAACCGGAAAATGAAGCCGCAAGGCTCCACTTCCTGATTCCCATACCCAAGATGGCGGCGGCAGCACCCGAGAGACGATCGAGAGATCGGCTTCGGGTGCCGACATCGCGGGCGCGCTGGGCGGGTAAGTGTCACTATTTTAAAAGTCAGCAGCTGCAGTATTTGTAGCTGCTGGCTTTTAAAAAAAAACAAAAAACGGCGGAACTCCCGGCGGACTCCCGCTTTAATCTTTCATCATAGCTGAGCTCCTCCATGCCCCTTATTAACCCCTTCAGACCCGGAAGGTTTTACCCCCCCCCCTTTTTTTTTTTTTGCAATACGGCACTGCGTTACTTTAACTGACAATCGTGCAACGTTCTACACAAATAAAATTGATGTCCTTTTTTTCCCCCCACAAATAGAGCTTTCCTTTGGTGGTATTTTATTTGTTTGCGCTATAAACAAAAAAAAAGAGCAACAATTTTGAAAAAAAAAAAATATATATATATTTTTTTTACTTTCTGTTATAAAACATATCCAATAAAAAAAAAAAATGAAAAAAAAAAATCTAAATTCTTCATCAATTTAGACCAATATGTATTCTGCTACACATTTTATATATATATTTTTTTACTTTCTGTTATAAAACATATGCAATAAAAAAAAAAAAAAGAAAAAAAAATCAAAATTCTTCTTCAATTTAGGCTAATATGTATTCAGCTACACATTTTATATATATATATTTTTACTTTCTGTTATAAAACATAGCCAATAAAAAAAAAAAAAAAAAAATCTAAATTCTTCATCCATTTAGGCCAATATGTATTCTGCTACACATTATATATATATATATATATATTTTTTTTACTTTCTGTTATAAAACATATCCAATAAAAAAAAAAAAAGAAAAAAAAATCAAAATTTTTCATCAATTTAGGCTAATATGTATTCAGCTACACATTTTATATATATATATTTTTACTTTCTGTTATAAAACATATCCAATAAAAAAAAAAAAAAAAAAAAAAATCTAAATTCTTCATCCATTTAGGCCAATATGTATTCTGCTACACATTTTATATATATATTTTTTTACTTTCTGTTATAAAACATAGCCAAAAAAAAAAAAAATCTAAATTCTTCATCCATTTAGGCCAATATGTATTCTGCTACACATTTTATATATATATATTTTTTTTACTTTCTGTTATAAAACATATCCAATAAAAAAAAAAAAAGAAAAAAAAATCAAAATTTTTCATCAATTTAGGCCAATATGTATTCTGCTAGACATTTTATATATATATTTTTTTTTTACTTTCTGTTATAAAACATATCCAATAAAAAAAAAAAATTAAAAAAAAATCTAAATTCTTCATCCATTTAGGCCAATATGTATTCTGCTACACATTTTATATATATATTTTTTTACTTTCTGTTATAAAACATATCCAATCAAAAAAAATCAAAAAAAAAAAAATCGAAATTCTTCATCAATTTAGGCCAATATGTATTCTGCTATACATTTTTGGTAAAAAAAAAAAAAAAAATCCCAATAAGCGTATATTGATTAGTTTGCGCAAACGTTATATGGCCTAAAAACTATGGGATATTTTTTTTTATGGCATTTTTATTTATTTTAATAGTAATGGCGGTGATCAGCGATTTTTAGTGGGACTGCGACATTGCGGCAGACAAACCGCACACCTGACACTTTTTTGGGAACCAGTGACACCAAGACCCCTTTCACGCTGGAGGCGTTTTTCAGGCGCTTTAGCGCAAAAAAAAATAGCGCCTGAAATATGCCTCATCTGCAATCCCAGTGTGAAAACCTGAGTGCTGCGCTGGCAGGACGTCAAAAAAATCCTGCAAGCAGCATCTTTGAATACACTACTCCTAAAGCGCCCCTGTCCATTGAAATCAATGGGCAGCGCCCTGCCGAAGCGACTGCAAAGTGTCTTGGCAGTAGCACTTTGTGGGCGCTTTTAACCCTTTATTCGGCCACTAATAGGGGTTAAAAGCGCCCCACTAGCGGCCGAAAAGCGCCTTTAAAGCACCGCTAAAACTAGCGGCACTTTATGGTCGATGCCCCCCCCCCCCTCCCCATGCTGTCAGCATGAAAGGGCTCTAATACAGTGATCAGTGCTATAAATATGCACTGTCACTGTACTAATGACACTGGCAGGGAAGGGGTTAACATCAGGGGCGATCAAAGGGTGAAGTGTGTCCCTAGGAGGTGCTTGCTAACTGTGTGGGGGATGGACTCACTAGGGGAACATAGATATCTGTGTTCCTGCTTAGCAGGAGCAGAAGATCTCTGTGTCCATCCCTATCAGAATGGGGATCTGCCTTGTTTAGATCCTCGTTCTGCCTCTCTGTGGAGTGATCGCGGGTGGTCGGCGTACATAACGTCAGCCGGACCTGCTGATACCCTGCCCCCCCCCCCCCCCGAGTATGTGCAACAGAGCCGACCTGCCGCAGTTGCCCTTCTCTGCTCTGCAAAGAAGGCTGGGGTTTTAATGTTTTCCCTGTCTGTACCGTGCTGGCAGATTTCACTATCAGTTGTAAACTAGATCTGTACACATTCTGTCCTAACAAAGAGTTAAAGATCCAGAAGCTGGTCTTCTCCATTGTATGTTAATAAGAGGAAAGTCTGTGTGGGGACAAAATCACTTTGAAATTGTTCAGAGTAGCTTGCAGTCTGACCAAGTCCTGCTCCAAAAAATGCCTTGAAAGGTCAGAAATATTTTTAAAATAATTTTTAGGTATGGGTTCTGAAATATGATTGAAAAAGTTGGAAATACACAAAAAAAATTTTGAATAGCCATTCACCCCAAGTGAAAGTGCATGTGCATTCATCTTGTGTGAATGAGGCAAAAACTGAATGTAAATAGGCTATATCTTGTGCTGTTCAAATGGAAATCATGGATTTGAAACAGGACATGCCACATTTGGCCACTAGATGGAGCTAAATATAATAAGGAAAAACCTATGATACTTAGCTCACTCTAGTGGCCAAATGCGGTATTTGCTTTTTTAAACCAATGCCTTACATGTGAACATGTTTATGTTTTCGAATATACATACACTTTCACTGGATGAACGGCAAAGCAAATTTTTTTTATATAAAAAAAAAAACCTAACAGTCTTCTGGAGCAGGGAGCTTCTTAAATTTTTATTTTTTTGTAAGGGGCAGAGTTGCTCTCAATGATTCTGCAGTACTTACCTGCTGATAATCCTGAGAGATACCAGTGGCAGCATATATGCAATAGAATCCGCCCGCCATCATTGCCAGGATGACACAGTTCAGCAGGACACGAAGGACGAGGACACGCACCCTTTCGTTAACAGACATTTGTGAGTTCTTCCAATACCAACACTCCTCTGCCAGGTGAGACTGAAAAGAAGAGAAAGCATTACACCAAAGTCTTTCCAATAATCCGCCTTATTCAAAAGACACAAAAATCTAAAAATAATTATAAACACTGAATCAAAAGCATGTACTTGTGTGAGGTGTGTGTAGGGATCTGCTGCCCTCTACTGTCTGTATTTGTAATTAACTGGCTGCTTAATATTACAGAGTTAATTATGCATAGCACGTCCTGTCTCTGGGTTGCTGGGTAGGAAACCCCAGAGGAAGGAATTAGGGAGAGAGGGTCTGGCACCAAATGTCCTTCCATGGAAGAGCTACTGCTGAATCCAGACCAGAAGTAGGGATTATTTGGCAAGTGTTCCTGCATTTAATAGTTTACCATTGTTGCACATATCTTCTGGGTGTATAAGGTGTGTATATATATTTAAAGACTAGTGACAGAAATCTGACCCCTTGTTGTTATCTCACATGCACTATGCTGGATAGTGAGGTCTGTGTTAGTAGGTGAACCTGCTAATTGCAATAGATTTTTTATGCAGCTCCTGACATTCCAGTTAACCCTGTCCCTTCAGGTCTGGGACTCTATAGCCAGTTTTAGCTTAGGGCTCAGTAACCACCATGGCCTAGAGCAGGGGATCTCCAAACTGCAGCCCAGGAGCCATTATTCCTTCCACTGACACCAACAATGGGGCACTATTCCTTCCACTAATACCAATGATGGGGCACTATTCTTTCCACTGGCACCAACAATGGAGTGCTATTCCTTCCACTGACAAAAACAAAGGGGCGACGTTCCTCCCACTGACACCAACAATGAGGTACTACTCCTTCTACTGACACCAACAATGGAGCAGTATTCCTTCCACTGATACTAATCATGGGGCACTACTCCTTCTACTGACACCAACAATGGGGCACTATTCCTTCCACTAATACCAATGATGGGGCACTATTGTTTCCACTGACACCAACAATGGGGGGCGCTATTCCTTCCACTGTCAACAACAAAGGGGCGATGTCCCTCCCACTGACACCAACAATGGGGCACTACTCTTTCTACTGACACCAATAATGGTGGCACTATTCCTTCCATTGAAACCAACGATGGAGCACTACTAACACCTACAATGAGGTGCCATTCCTCCAACTGATACCAACAACAGGGCACTACTCCTCCCACTGATACCAATTATTTATCCACCTAATACCAAAGATGGGGCACTGTTTACTCCCACTGGGCACAATCCAACCCCCCTAAAGTATTCCTTCCACTGATACTAATCATGGGGCACTATTCCTTCTACTGACACCAACAATGGTGGCACTATTCCTTCCATTGAAACCAACGATGGAGCACTACTAACACCTACAATGAGGTGCCATTCCTCCAACTGATACCAACAACAGGGCACTACTCCTCCCACTGATACCAATTATTTATCCACCTAATACCAAAGATGGGGCACTGTTTACTCCCACTGGGCACAATCCAACCCCCCTAAAGTCTAAAGGACAGTAAACTGGCATTTTGTGTAGAAAGTTTGGAGGCGCCTGGCACCTAGAGCCATGTAAGGCATCCGACAGGCCCACATTTAGTTAGAGGTCCGGTTGCATGACAGATTAAATGCTTCTAGGGACTAAGAAACAGAATAGATAGGCTGACTCTGAATTCTAGTGTTACGATCATGGTTTCTGCTGGTGAGAAGCTCCATTCCAGGCTGGTTGGACAATGATTGGAGCATCTCCCCCACCATCACTGATTCTGTCTTCAGACGGATGTCTCCAGTTTTGGGGCCCCTGCAACTGGACTTTGCTGCAGCATTCAGTGGAGGGATCTTTATTAATAATATTATATACCCGGCCATTTCTCACCCCCCCTCCCCAGAAGGGGTCTACAAGGGTGCACAAGAAACAATGTGAATATCAATGAATGTAATTGCGAGTAACACAGAAACCAACGAGAATCTTAATATCAAGATAACCATCGCTGATTTGTGTCTATAAACACCGACACGTTAAATCCTCCTGTGTTTACCAAAAGAATTCCACCCAAAGCTCACCTTCAAGTCATTGCTGAGGCTTCGTTGTTTGAGCGATGACGTCCCAGCTCCTCGTACACAGAAATCCCAACCTGCAAACACTCGGATGCTGATGGGGGTCCGGTAGTCTCGAGTCCGAATTCGTCTTCGTGTTATCCCTTTCACTGTGCTGAGACCACAAAAGGACAGAAAATTAAATGTAACGATTAACAGGCTTTAATGTGCAAAATTCCGTATTTCACTAAGATCGCCCTATACAGGCGCTGAGAGATGAATTCTTATTGGTTGCTTTTAGCACGAAGAGCCCTATAAGGCATAAGGCTGTCTTTACATGGACAGATATCCCTTTAAAGTGGAGTTCCAACCAAAAGTGGAACTTCCACTTTTCCGTTCCCCCCCCCTCTCCGGTGCCACATTTGGCCCCTTTCGGTGGGAGAGGGGAGCAGGTACCCGTTTTTTGACAGTTACCCTGGCCCCACTTCCCGTCACACCTCACTGCGGCGAGGTCAGTCACAAGTCCGCCCCCCCTCCTCCTTCCCCAGCTGCCAGGCCAGTAAGAACGTGCAGCACGCTTCACGCATTGCGCAGTAGGGACCCTGCTGTGATGCCGCAAGGATTCACTGCCAGGTTCCCTTCCAGTCAACGGCGGCGGCGGCGGCGGCACCCGGCAGGTGATGGAAACATCGGCTGGGGTGCCGACATCGCTGGGTTCCGGGACAGGTAAGTGTCCTATTATTAAAAGTCAGCAGCTACAGTATGTGTATCTGCTGACGTAATTTTTGGAGGTGGGGGCAGAAAACCGCTTTAAGAGGGAGACATCTGCTTTTTCCTGCCCAACTTTACTGACCGCCAGAACTTCTGACGTTCCTTGGCCAGTGCTTAAAGTGGAGGTCCACCCTAAAGTGGACCTTCTGCTCATTGGAATCCTCCCCCCCTCCGGCGCCACAATTGGCACCTTTCAGGGGGGAGGGGGGTGCAGATACCTGTACAGTACAGGTATCTGCACCCACTTCCGGGATAGCTCTCTGCGGAAAGGGGCGTAGATCTACGCCCCTTTCCGAAAGTCCCCCGCTGCCTGCTGGGAAAACACACAGATCCCAGAGGCAGCGGGTCCATCCTTATCGCGACTCGCGCATGCGCAGTAGGGAACCGGGAAATGAAGCCGAAAGGCTCCACTTCCTGATTCCCATACCCAAGATGGCGGCGGCAGCCCCCGAGAGACGATCGAGAGATCGGCTTCGGGTGCCGACATCGCGGGCGCGCTGGGCGGGTAAGTGTCCTTATTTTAAAAGTCAGCAGCTGCTGTATTTGTAGCTGCTGGGTTTTAAAAAAAAAAAAAACGGCGGAACTCCCGGCGGACTCCCGGCGGACTCCCGCTTTAAGGAACTGGACAGTTTGCTTGTGATAATCTTCCTATAAAATTAGGTTCTCCTTTCCTCCCTAAAATATCATGGGGGCACATAAAGAAGAGGAGAAGACACGAGCTTTAACCGTGAATTATGGCCCTAGAATTATTGCTCTCACTCCATTTGTGATGATACCTCACATGTGTGGTGCAAATTATGTTTATATACACATGCATTCCCTACACTTTTTTTTTTATATAGGTTGTGTGCCAGGGAGACAGGGTGCTTTAAAAAATGTTTTTATTTATTTTTTATTTTATTTTATACAATTTTTATAAATTTTTTTACTTATTTTTTTTTTTTTTAAATGCTTTTCCTGTTGTCAGGATGCGCATGCCAGCAAACAAGATAACTCATCTGGGCATTCTGGGCATAAGCTAAGACATATTCCCTTTCATGCTCATAAGAATTGGGCACTGGCTAATAAATATGCGCATGCGCGAACTCGTGGGCGCACACATGCGCGACGGAGCTTGTGTGCATCTGTGAGAGATGCTGGCGCCAAACAGACTGTTTAAACTCAGAAAGTGCTCAGAATCAGTGCTGCTTTGTCTTCAGCCTCCTGTGTATCTGTGATCCTGTGAACCTGCATCCGGCTTCCAGTTGCTGACCTGGCTTGTCTTGACCATTCTCTGAACTCCACCTGCATCAATCTGGGCTAGTCCCCTGACCCCGCTTCTGTCTGCTCCTTGGCTTCTGTTCCACTGAACGCTTCCAGACCCAGCTTGCCTCCTGACCACGTTCCTGTCTGTGCTCTTTACCCGATCCATCCTGTCTGTGTATGACCCGGCCTGCCTGATCTTGCTACCCAGCCTTCTGTCAGCAGTACCAGCTGCCTGCCTACTTGCCTACTTGCTGAAGCCATCTGACGGCTTCTCCAGCCCAGCGAGGACCCCTGCCCTGCTGCTAGCAACACTTACAAGCACTCGTGCCACTCTACCCTCCTGCGCCTCCTATCTACACTATCAGGGGCCCCGAGTCAGAGGTGTCAGAGAGACCTTCCCCATCATATCAGGCTCTGCTACCAGGTACGTGATACTTGCCCTCCAGTTTAACGATTCATTTAACTTTATTACTATCACAAGCCCTTTTGGGCAGTGACAGGTACTCTTTCTGGAGATATCAGGGGTCTATTAGACCCCTGATCCCTTCTCTACCCTTCAAAGCATCTGATCAAGCACAGATGTGTTTTATTGGCTGTTTCCCTGGCTGTATCTGTTAGGGAAAGATAGCTCTGAAACTGATAGTGACAACTTCAGAATCCTCATCCCTTTTGGCTTCATTAGTCACAGAGGAGATGGGGGAAAGCATGTTCCTCCATCTCCTCTGTGTGCAGCTGACACAACTGGTGGAACAGGAGTCTAAGAATGGCAGTGCTGTAAAAGTGATCGGGTTGCTGTAAGGCTCTCCTATCACTATTACAGTAAAGCTGATTGCCGGCAGAAAAATATAATAACAGGATATGATAATAAACGCCTGTTTCTGAGTCTGTGTGTATATATATATATATATATATATATATATATATATTAGGGCTGTTACTGATTCAAATTTTCGTGTTAGATTAATCGTTTTTTTTAATCGATTCATCGACTAATTTTGATTAATTATAACGCACAGTAAAGTCAGTTTATATAGTGAAACACAGGGCTTACAACTCCGTCTGACTACTTAGATCTTGAAATTTAAAAGCAGCGGCAACCCGGCTCATCTCACAGGTTTGCTAATCTGACAGAAGTTCGCTGCTTTTAAATTTCAACATCTAAGCAGTCAGACTTCTAAGTCCTGTACTTCACTATATAAACTGACTTTACTGTTATAAATACGTCTAAAATGCAAAACTCCGGTGGGTGTAACAAGATGTCCGCTTTCCCCCTTCTTTGTGTATCCTTAGTGTGGACGAGTGTGGGGTGTAGCAAGATGGCGGCAACGGAACGTCACTTCCGTAGCAAACTGCGATGGGTCGCCGAATATGTCGTTATAGAGGCACTTGAGGAAGGGCGGAGAGGTGAGTACTGATCAAAATAATTTTGATCGTTCAAAAAAATTAACGATTAATCGAGGAATTAATCTTTAAATTTCCCAGCCCTAATATATATATATATATATATATATATATATATATATACCCTATGAGCAGAACACTAAATTCTCCAAATCACATGTGAGGAAGCCCAGCCACCCCCACTTGGTTTGAAGACAGGGCTGGACTGGGACAGAAATTTGGCCCTGGACTTCATCCAGAGCGGCCCACTTACATTTTGAGTGTCCCATCAGCACCCCCTTACAACAGAGTGTCCCATCAGCACCACCTTACATCAGAGTGTCCCATCACCAGCCCCCTTACATCAGAGTGTCCCATCACCAGCCCCCTTACATCAGAGTGTCCCATTACCAGCCCCCTTACATCAGAGTGTCCCATCAGCACCACCTTACATCAGAGTGTCCCATCAGCAGCCCCCTTACAACAGAGTGTCCCATCACCAGCCCCCTTACATCAGAGAGTCCCATCACCAGCCCCCTTACATCAGAGTGTCCCATCAGCACCACCTTACATCAGAGTGTCCCATCAGCAGCCCCCTTACATCAGAGTGTCCCATTACCAGCCCCCTTACATCAGAGTGTCCCATCAGCACCCCCTTACATCAGAGTGTCCCAACAGCACCCCATTACATCAGAGTGTCCCATCAGCAACCTCTTACATCAGAGTGTCCCATTACCAGCCCCCTTACATCAGAGTGTCCCATCAGCACCCCTTACATCAGAGTGTCCCATCAGCACCCCCTTACATCAGAGTGTCCCATCAGCACCCCCTTACATCAGAGTGTCCCATCAGCACCCCCTTACATCAGAGTGTCCCATCACCAGCCCCCTTACATCAGAGTGTCCCATTACCAGCCCCCTTACATCAGAGTGTCCCATTACCAGCCCCCTTACATCAGAGTGTCCCATCAGCACCCCCTTACATCAGAGTGTCCCATCAGCACCCCATTACATCAGAGTGTCCCATCAGCAACCTTTTACATCAGAGTGTCCCATTACCAGCCCCCTTACATCAGAGTGTCCCAACAGCACCCCCTTACATCAGAGTGTCCCATCACCAGCCCCCTTACATCAGAGTGTCCCATCACCAGCCCCCTTACATCAGAGTGTCCCATCAGCAGCCCCCTTACATCAGAGTGGCCCACTGAGCCATCGGCCCACCGGGAAACTCCCGGTAGTCCCGATGGCCAGTACATGCCTGTTTGAAGAGGTAAGTGATGGAAGACGGAGAAGGTGGTAAACATCGGCCTACAAAGAGCTTGTTGGCAGCTTTCATTATAAATACGATCCTACCTCTGCAGGAGGCCGAGTCCACACATAGACAAGAAGAGGAGAGGGGTGAGCAGGTAAGCCACCTGGGTATTGAATGAAGAATCTGATCCCGTCATCTCACTGTAATGTCCATAGAAAAGGTAAGTGTCTGCCATGAAGCCCTGAAAGACAAGAGATCAGACAATGATTTACTTTATAGACATAGACATAGATGTGCACCCCACAACTCAAACACTTGTGTGTGTGTGTGGGGGGGGGGGGCTAAGAGAGAGAGAGAGGTGGGTAAGAGAGAGAGGGGGTGTAAGAGAAAGAGAGAAGGGGGTAAGAGAGGGAGGGTGAGAGAGGGGGTAAGAGAAAGAGGAGGGCGAGAGGGGGTAAGAGCATACCTCCCAACTTTTTGAGCATGAGGGACACCTCTCAGCAAAAGTATGCAGGCATAGGACACACCCCTTGCCACACCCACTTAAAGGAGAATTGTACAAAATAACAAGATGGGTTAAACCCATAAGTGTTTTTTTTTTCTTTTTAGCACTATTCTCCTTTATATTGATGTGGACGTTCCTTGGTCTTCATGGCAGTGTTTGGTTAGTGGTGCCTCTTGCTTTGGTGTTGCAGCCTCTGGGGCCTTTCAAAAAGGTGTGTCTATGTAATGACGGATCATGTGACACTTAGATTGCACACAGGTGGACATCATTTCACTAATTATGTGACTTCTGAAGGGTAATTGGTGGCACCAGAGCTTTTTATGGGCTTCATACCAAAGGGGGGTGAATACATACGCACATGCCAATTATCAGTTTTTTTCTGAAAAATAGTTTTATGTATATATTTTTCTAATTTTACTTCACTAACTTAGACTATTGTGTTCTGATCCATCACATATAATTCAGATTAAAAAAAAACTGTGAACTAAAGGCTGTAATGTAAAAAAAATAGGTAAAAAGCCAAAGGGGGGGGGGGGGGGGTGAATACTTTTGCAAAGCACTGTAGCACAGATGGCTCCTAATCCTTCCCTGAAGCCATAGATTCACTGTATCATCTTTATATACAGTATTGTATTGGGGGGGGGGGGTGTTATATGTATATGGGAGTGCAGTATGTAATTATTTTTTTATTTTTTAGTGAAGACAAGTCATCCACATTCATGGAACGGCTCCATCTATTGCCTTAGTACGGGGATTTATTGATTGATGTCACCCACTTCTCCGGTGAAGACGTCCAGTACAGCGTGAAAGGATCTAGTGGGAAAGGAAGTGAAGTTTCCACAAGGTGCTGCTGGGAAGAGAATGAAAAAAATATAAAGACAATATCAAAATTATATCATAAAAGGCCTAAAAAATATCTTTAAGTGGATCCCTTTGTGTCGGCCACATCAAATAGACAATTCAGGAAGGATTCTGATTGGCTGTTAAGGACAGGTAATCTTCGATACAACCAGAGGCATGGATTAGGGGGTACCACCAGTCCTCCTGTACGGGGTCCAGGCCAGTAGGGGGCACAGGCAACTGGGTAATTTGGATGTTGCTGCTGCCCAGGCCCCCCTGTTTTTATTACCCCCCCCCACCCACATAGTGCTTCCCGGCTTCCCTCCTCCCCTTTCCACCGGCAGCTGCAAGGAAACAATAGGATCCTTCAGGATGGAGAGTGGTGGAAGAATCCAGTAAACATGCCACATTTACCAGCTCCTTCCTTTCCTGAATGAACGCATTGAGTGATTGGTACTGATCACTCATATTGTTCATTCATAACTGAAGCATAGTAAACTGTGTTTATTTGGGGGTTGGCTGTATAGGCCCCCACCCCCCCCCTTCCCCGTGGTTTCTAACAACAGCCCCGGCTACAACAATCCTCTACACAAAAGAAAGATCTCTCACCATGAAGACGCTGAGTGGAGCCTTTGAGAAACGCGGTGGGAATGATGACCAGGCCGGTGGTAAGGAGAAATGACAGGAAATTCAGCAGCATCAAGAAACGCAGGAAGGAGAAATAGGAGCTGATACTGGAACCGAACTTCCCTGGTGCATGATGGGAAAATATGATATTTTTGGTTGGGTTAAGTCGATCTAAATGTGTAACTGAATGACAATACGTTTAACGATTTGTGTTACATTAACAACATTCATGTTTTTTCTTAAAAATGCTGCTAATCTCTTACGGCCTCATTCAGCCACTTCCTGTCTACCAGAGCCCCAGCATCATATCTTTGCTCTGATTGGGTTTTCTGGTGCCCAATGAGCTTTGACACGGATGCTTATAGCTCTGGTGCCCAACACGAGGCCTGCCACCAGCGCTTGGCATGCTCCAGAACTCAGTGGAAGTCTACAGGGTTAGTTTAGGAGCGATGGTGGATCGTCTCTTGCTCCTGTATAGGTAGACCCTAAAAATAGGCTTTATTGGCCATGTCTGCACCCGTCTCACAGCCCCCCCTGCTTCCTTTACCCCCCAGGCACCTCTCTTCCATCAACCACTCCTCTACCAGTTGCATCTCTACCAGTCACACCTCTCAGGGACCTCTTCTTTCATAAACGGCTCCCTTATTGGCCATGTCCTCACCAGTCACACAGCCTTCCCTCTTTCCTTTCCCTCCCCCGCCACCTCTCCCCATAAACCACTCCTCTACCAGTTGTGCCCCCACCAGTCACACCGGCTCCCCATGGATCATTTCTTCCATCAACTAATTCTTTATTGGCCATGTCTCCAACAGTCACACAACCCTTCCCCCCCCCATTTCCTTTCCACTGGGCTTCTTTCCCCCATCAACCACTCCTCTACCAGTTGTGCCCCCACCAGTCACACCGGCTCCCCAGGGACCTCTTTTTTCAGCAACCACTCCTTTGTTGGCCATGTCCCCACCAGTCACACAGCTGCTGTCCTTCCTTTCTCCCCCATCAACCACTCCTCTACCAGTTGTGACCCCACCAGTGACACAGCTCCCCCCCTATTTTATTTCCACCGGGCACCTCTCCCTCATCAAAGACTCCTCTACCAGTTGTGCCCTCACCAGTCACACCGGATCCCCAGGGATCATTTCTTCCATCAACTACTTCTTTATTGGCTATGTCTCCACCAGTCACACAGCTCCCAACTACTTCCTTTCCGCCAGGCACCTCTCCCCAATCAAAGACTCTTCTACCACTTGTGACCCCCACCAGTCACACCGGCTCCCCAGTGACCTCTTCTCCCATCAACTGCTCCAATACTGACTGTGTCACCACCAGTCGTACAGCTACCCCCTCTCCCCCTCCCCCAGGCACCTCTTCCGCCCCCTCTCCCAAAAAAAACTCCTCTACCAGCCATGTCCTCACCAGGCACACAGCCCCATCCCCTTTGCTTCTCCCGAGCAACTCTCCCTCGTCAACTGATCCTCAACCACCCATGTCCCCACCAGTTATACCACCTTCTCACTCTGGGCACCTCTCCCCCATCAGCTGTTCCTCTACAGGCTGTATTCACCAGTCGCAAAGTCCCACCCCCTTCCCCCTGGACAACTCTCCCCCATCAACTGTTTCTCTGCCAGCCATGTCTCCACTTGTCATACCCTCCTTTGCCCCAGGCACCTCCCCCCTATGAACTATTCCTCTACCAGTTGTGTCCCCACCAGTCCCATTGGTTATTGGTTGAACTAGATGGACTTGTGTGTTTTTTCAAACTTGCTAACTATATAACTATGTGTCTTCCACCAGCCACCTCTGGAGTTAGTGCTTTTGTGAAGCAAAAAATGCTTTCTGGATTGTGATTTTACTGGCTGCATGCTTCTCCGGTGCCAGGCAATTAACATTTTCAGAAGGAGACTTATCAATAGCCAAAAATGTATTTTCTCCCAGTTCAGCCTTCTTTTAATATGTACTGTGTTTGGTCTCTCACCTCTGATGGCGATAAGTGTCTTTTGCCACAGCTTCATAGTTGCCAGGATCTGAAGGCTTTTGGCCCAGGCAGGACGCAGACATGAGCAATTGTTTTGAGTAAAGGGAATCCAGAATCTAGTACTTCCAGTCTGATGAGCCTCCCTGTGCACAGAAAAAAAAACAATCTGCAGTTGTGTAAGACCATTCACAAATGATGACGAGTCCACAGTTTTCCAAGACTGCAGTTATTGGTCTAAAGGAGCCACGAATCTGGACTTCTTCCCACCGTTCCCAAACTGCCTGAACATCTCCCCTAACCACTCCTAGTGCCTAAGGGCCCATGCACACTGGCTTAAAAAAAATGCCAGTGCTCTTGGCAGAAAAAAAACCGCTAATGTTGAGTGTTTTTGTACTAGCGTTTATGAGCGTTTAGCATTTTTTTTCTGCCAGGAAACCGCTCTCAATAACACAAAACAGAGGGGACTTTTTTCTAATGCCGCGGACATGCGGTCGGATTTTTCGATGGGAAATGTTGCATGCGAGGTGGTAGCCCCACCATCCAAGTGGACATAGGGCTGGCGATATTAGAGAGCCGCTCACCACGCTTCGCTCGCCACGCTTCGCTCGCCACGCTTCGGGCACGGCCTCGCTGCGCTCGGCTCTTTTTATTCCAACTCTATGTCCACTTGGATGGTAGGGCTTGAACCTGGACTCACGGCGCAGGCGCCGTTCATCTTCGGCTATTTTCGGAATCTGTGTGTGCTGTGTACTGCGCATCTATCCGATGGGGGACTCTATATGATAGGACACCGGCAACAAAAGTTGGATAGCAGGTTCTCAGATTTTCCACCAACAAAACTTTGTCGTCGGAAAGTCGCGTGTACACAAGTCCGTAGCACAAAAGTTCCACGCATGCTCGGAATCAAGCAGGAGGAGCCGCACCGGCTATTGAACTTCCTTTTTCTCGGCTCATCGCGCGTCTTGTTTGGTCACCGCGTTCCCAGGTTCGTAATTGTTGGCCAACATTTGTGTGACCGTGTGTGTGCAAGACAAGTTGGAGCCAACATCCTTCGAACAAAAATCAACGGTTTTGTTGGCGGAAAGTCCGATCGCGTGTACGGGGCATAACTCTAAACGTTGAACCTAAAGCGTACCTCCCCCCTAAAGTGGAAGTTCCGCTCATCTGATCCCTCCCCCTCTCCGGTGCCACAATTGGCCCCTTTTCAGGGGGGAGGGGGGTGCAGATACCTGGATAATCCAGGTATCTGCACCCACTTCCGGGACAAGCTAGCCGCAGATGCCCCGCCCCCCCTAATGTGCATGGACACATAGGAAAACATTAGTTGCTTCTACAGGCAAAACTCTAAACTCCTATAGGAGCAGCGTTTTTTTTAAGCCAGTTTTGGATGGACCTTAAAACATTTTAATATCTAAGCTCCATGTAGCACATACCGCACACAAGATTTTGTGTCTGTATTAGTAACTCCTGCCCTCGGCTTCCTTCCCTGTTTCAGCGGCCAGGCTGGGCACTTCTACTGTCGGCTTGACCTGTTTTTATGAGCAGCGGTTAACCACTGGAAAGGCCAGGCCGCTGGCTGAAGTGGGTGTAAGGATGAGTGAAGGATCTCATGTATCCAGGTCATGGTATATCTAGTACAGCCTTTCTCAACCTTTTCAACACAGAGGAACCCTTGAAATAGTTCTCTGGACTCGGGGGGAACCTCTGCTGAAAATTTGATATCTACAACTCATGATACATTAGTGTGATGGTCAGTGGGAAGAATGGTCCGCACACTTGTGGTCATTGGGAAGAATGGTCCTCACACTTGTGGTCATTGGGAAGAATGGTCCTTACACTTGTGGTCATTGGGAAGAATTACCTCCTTACAGGTAGCTAAAAAGATCAATGGTGTGAGTGGGAACTTATTTGATAGGCAGAAATTGCCCAATGCTGAAGGAACCCCTACAACCTCTGGAGGAACCCTGGTTGAAAATCACTGGTCTAGTAGTAGTTGGTCAGGTCACACTCAGTTGGACTTGATCTGTAACATTAAAGATATTTCATAGCTTCTCCAATCCACTTCTTCTCATCTAATAAGTGTCAGGAAGATACCCCAACATTTATCTAAACACTAGATGCCGATTGTCCAAGAACAGGGTGGGAGATTTAATAGTGGTTGACCCCCCCCCCCCCTCACGTTCTAGTTACTGTAAATCTTATAACCCTTGGTGTCAGGGAGTCAGCAGAGGTGTTAACCGCTCAACTTACATGTCCGAAGATGCAGATTGTTGTCAGATCCCTAGGGTAGGAATGTTAAAATGGTGTTATACGAAGGACAGACCACAACTTGTGGTTGAACTAGATGGACTTGTGTCTTTTTTTCAACCTGACTAACTATGTATCTTTCACACCTCCCATGCTGTTCTTGGACACTCAACATTCTGGTGTCTAGTTCCTCAATGCGTGGTGTGACCAGCGTCATATAGTACTGCCTGACGTCTTGCAGCCCTCCTCTGAATAATGGGTATTCATACACTAAAGGAAAAAAAGAAAAGAATGAGGGCGCACCGACCTAGTGCATTACCACTAGTAAAGCATTATTCAATTAAAAAACAGCAAAGTGTATACTCAAAAACGAGTATTGATAGAAGTCATAATCAGTAGAGCAAAATCCACTGTTCTGAACATCGACAAGCCAGGACCTGATGTTGAGTGGATCAAATGATACCTCGAGATGGCTGACGCGTTTCTGGGGAGAACCCCTTTCCTCGGAGCCGAAACAGGCAATGGTTAACCATGGAAACCATTGCCCATTTAGGCTCTGAGGAAAGGGGTTTTAATTGAATAAAGCTTTACTAGTGGTAATGCACTAGGTCGGTGCGCCCTCCTTCTTTTCTTTTTTTTTCACTTAAAGCGGGAGTCCGCCGGGACTCCGCGTTTTTTTTTTTTTTTTTAAAGTCAGCAGCTACAAATACTGCAGCTGCTGACTTTTAAAATAGTGACACTTACCTGTCCAGCGCGCCCGCGATGTCGGCACCCGAAGCCGATCTCTAGATCGACACTCGAGTGCTGCCGCCGCCATCTTGGGTATGGGAATCAGGAAATGGAGCCTTTCGGCTTCATTTCCCGGTTCCCTACTGCGCATGCGCGAGCCGCGCTGCGCAATGAGGACGGTCCCCGCTGCCTCTGGGATCTGTGTGTTTCCCAGCAGGCAGCGGGGCACTTGCGGAAGGGGGCAGGCACTTGCGGAAAGGGGCGTAATGTACGCCCCTTTCCGCAAAGAGCTAGCCCGGAAGTGGGTGCAGTTACCTGGATTATCCAGGTAACTGCACCCCCCTCCCCCCTGAAAGGTGCCAATTGTGGCGCCGGAGGGGGGGAGGGTTCCGATGAGCGGAAGGTCCACTTTAGGGTGGACCTCCGCTTTAACCGCTCAACTTACATGTCCGAAGATGCAAACTGTTGTCAGATCCCTAGGGTAGGAATGTTAAAATGGTGTTATACGAAGGACAGACCACAACTTGTGGTTGAACTAGATGGACTTGTGTCTTTTTTCAACCTGACTAACTATGTAACTTTCACACCTCCCATGCTGTTCTTGGACACTCAACATCTACAAAAAAAAAAAAATGTTTCCTGCGCTCTGGTGTCTAGTTCCTCAATGCGTGGTGTGACCAGCGTCATATAGTACTGCCTGACGTCTTGCAGCCCTCCTCTGAATAATGGGTATTCATACACTAAAGGAAAAAAAGAAAAGAAGGAGGGCGCACCGACCTAGTGCATTACCACTAGTAAAGCTTTATTCAGTTAAAAAACAGCAAAGTGTATACTCAAAAACGAGTATTGATAGAAGCCATAATCAGTAGAACAAAATCTACTGTTCTGAACATCGACAAGCCAGGACCTGATGTTGAGTGGATCAAACGATATCTCGAGATGGCTGACGCGTTTCTGGGGAGAACCCCATTTCTCAGAGCCTAAACGGGCAATGGTTAACCATGGAAACCATTGCCCATTTAGGCTCTGAGGAAAGGGGTTTTAATTGAATAAAGCTTTACTAGTGGTACTGCACTAGGTCGGTGCGCCCTCCTTCTTTTCTTTTTTCTTTTTTTTCACTCAACATCTACACCAGGGTTTCTCAACCAGGGTTCCTCCAGAGGTTGCTAGGGCTTCCCTATTGCCTTGGAGAAGCTATGGAATGTATTCAACATTACAGAACAAGTCCGGCTAAATAGAGGGAATGAGGTTTCTCCACAGGATTGTTGGGCTTGCTGCCAATGAGAAGGGTGAGGAGTCCTGCTGGCAACTTCTTGACACTCTTTTGTAACGAGAGTCTCCAGCTGAAGTAATCAGGAGGACATCTTAATGAATTGTTTCTGCAATAACTGCACATCTTTCATTACCTGGTAATCCCGTGTTCTGTATGTATTTAGTCACTGTTCACATGCTACACGAACATAAGTAAAGATATTTTGCATATATATATATAAACACACACACATACACGATAGTTGCACACACTTCCTTTTTTTCTTTTCTTTTTTTTTTTTAACATCAGAAAAGAAACAAAACAGGAAACACAAAAGCAATATACATTTAACCCTTTGAGAACCATAACATTACCATCATCAATATAAAAATAAAAAAATTTTTTCCCTTTAAAGCGGTGTTTCAGCTGTAAAAATTTTTTTTTTTAAAGTCACCAGCTAAAAAAAAAAAAGTAGCTGCTGACTTTTAATAAGGAGACTTACCTTTCCAGGGCGCCCGCAATGTCGGCTCTCGGGTCCCAGCCCCGCCATACTCACTAAGGGGAACAGGCAGTGGAGCCTTGCGGCTTCACTGCCCGCTTCCTACTGCACATGCGCGAGTAGCCTGGCGCTTTGTGAATGGGATGCGCTGTGTTAGGGAACACACAGTTCCCAGAACACAGCGCGCCCCCATTACCCAGAAGACAACACGGAGGAGGGGAGAAGACCGAAGCTCACCGAGGAGCAGGAAGAAGGCAGATTATGAAGACTATATTATATTTAAACATCCGTGGCGTCTATGAGAACAGCCATGGTACTAACCCTGCATTCTGGAGTGGAAACCTGGATACCCCATTTAAACCCTGTAAAGGGAAAAAGCACATCCAGCCAAACACGAAAGTGTGAGGCATATACAGCGGGTGAGTGTAATCACATAAGGGGAGAGGAGTCACATCTAGAGCGGTGTGGTGGAGGAGTGTAGATGTAATCTGCTGTTTATTCAAGAGACACTGGTTAAACGTTTTTTTCACTATTCCATTATTTGGATTATGATCTGAAGATTCAACGTATGGACTATGATGTTACTGGGATACATTATATTCTCAGGAGCTTTTCACAGTGGTGTTGGTAACAATGTTTTTAGGAAGTGGACATTGTTTGATAGAACTTGAAACAATTCATTTGATTCTCGTTATTTGTTTATTTACTTTTTAGTGTTGAATAATATTTAGTCACAGGATATTTGTTTTTTTTTTTTTTTTTTTTTTCAACAGATCGTATATATTTGTTATCACTATTCATCTGGTGATATGCACTATATAATAATTTGTGTTAATTAATTTCAATACAAACTATTAATTTTCTCTATGCTCGGGGCAGGGCTTGCACAGTGTAGTAACATTTAGTAATTCATGTTCACTGGACTGGGTCTATCATCTTTAATATTTTTGAATTCACTGGTGTGGATTTATATTCAGCGCTGCTTTTTCTATTGTTTAGATAAGGAATATTGTACAGATTATGAAGACTGCCTAGCAACAGGGATTTCTGGCAAGGTAAAAAATATATTTTTTTTTCAAATGTTTTTTTTTTTACATTTTTTTAAGAATATTAATGCTCTTTTTTTTTTTTTTTTTTTTAGGGTGGCCCTCCACTTTAACCACTTCCCACCCGGCCAATGCACATATACGGCCGGGTGGGAGCCGCCTACTCCTGATATGACGTTCAGGAACGTCATTCAGGAGTAGCGGGATCGCGCGCGCGCGCGCCCGCGCAGCGGCGCGATCCCGATGCGCCCGTGTCACCCGGACACGGCGCATCTCAGATCGGCAGGAGGGCTCTGTGATTGGCCCTCCTGATCACATGACGGCCGTGTCCAATCACGGCCGTCATGTGATGTAAACAAACAGCCGGTTGCTAGGCAATCGGCTCCTCCTCTCCTCACACAGAAGTCATCGCTGTGGAGAGGAGAGCAGATCGCTGCAGCCGGCTGCTGATCAGTGAGTATGGGCTGCTTTTTACAGCTTTTTACTCACTGATCACCAGTCTAGTGTACACAGTAAACACACCACACAGTAAACACATCACACAGTATAAACACAATGTCCCCACACATGTCCCCAAAACATACATGTCCCCAAATAATAAAAACACATGTCCCTAATAATAAAAACATGTCCCCCACATATGTCCCACTAAAATCACATGTCCCAATGATTATCTGCACACATATGTACGTGATCACCTGCACACATATGTACATGATCATTTGCGTACATATGTCCGTGATCACACAAACCAATTATTATACACTTAACGGATTTTTTTTTACCAAAAACATGTAGCAGAATACATTTTGGCTTAAATTTATGACAAAATTTGATTTTATTGGATTTTTATTGAAGTAGAAAAAAGAAAATAGTTTTTTTTTTCCAAATTTCCGCATTTTTGCGCTTATATCGCAAAAAATAAAAAACGGAGTCGTGAATAAATACCACCAAAATAAAGCTCTATTTGTGCGAACAAAATGATAAAAATTTCATTTGGGTACAGAGTAGCATGACCGCGCAATTGTCACTGAAAGCGCTAGAGCGCTGAAAGCTGAAAATTGGGCTGGGAAGGAAGGGGGCGAAAGTGCCCTGTATTGAAGTGGTTAAGAATGTATTTGAACAATAAATAAAACCATTTCCACACTTGTGTCATTTTTGGGGGAGGAATTATGATCCAATAAGATCTGACTATTTAGGTTACTTTTTATGGAAAAAAAAAAAAAAAGAAGCGATTTCTATTTTCGTACAGTTTAGTAAGTTCGTACACTTCAGTTGCTGTAACTTATGCCCCGTACACACGAGCGGACTTTTCGACATCAAAGGTCCAACGGAATTCGATCGTGTGTGGGCTGCAGCGGACTTTTGAATTGCAAAAATCCGACAGACTTTAGAAATGGAACATGTTTCAAATTTTTCCGACGGAACTCCGCCGGACCCAGTTCCTACCGAGAAATCCGCTCGTGTGTATGCAGGTCCGACGGACAAAAACCGACGCGAGGGCAGCTATTGGCTACTGGCTATGAACTTCCTTATTCTAGTCCGGTCGTACGTCATCACGGTCGAATCCGTCGGACTTTGGTGTGATTGTGTGTGGCCAAGTCCGTTCATTCGGAAAGTCCGTCAGAACTCTGTCAGAACTCCGTCAGAAATCCGTCTAAAGTCTGTCGGACCTAGTCCCTCGAAAAGTCCGGTCGTGTGTACGCGGCATAAGCCATTTTATGAAATAACTGGCAAAAAGCTAGATCCATTTGTTGATAAGAACTAATATTTTGACTCAAACCAAAAAAAAAAAAAAAAGAAGTATTTTAAGTTCTTAATCAGATGATACAGGCAAATAAAAACATTGGACAAATACGTCCCTTGGTCCTCAAAGGGTTAAAGCTTTCAAGCCAGCGCCACATACACCCCAGGCATCTATATTTAGTGTCATACATAATATCATTAATTGAAACAGCAATACAAACCTGAAAAACCCCAAAAAAGGAACATTACTATCCTTATCTTATTAGATACACTCAGGGACATACTTCCTATCTTAGGCACCAGCCTTCAATCGTATGACAACAAACAGTAAACGAAGGGACCTAACCTAGCCTATAAGTATAAATAATAAAGTAATATAAATCCTGTATAATAATAATAATAAGTGGCCAATCCATCACTAATTCTACCGGGCTCAGGCCTGGAGTGTCCAGCCATGGACCCCATAGGTTATTAAATTTATGGGGTCGCCCCCTATGCTGATATACAGTATGGATAATCCAAGGCAGCCTTTCTCAACCTTTTCAACACAGAGGAACCCTTGAAATAGTTCTCCGGTCTCGGGGGGAACCCCCTGCTAAAAATGAGAAATCTACAACTCATGATACATTAGTGTGATGGTCAATGGGAGGAATGGTCCTTACACTTGTGGTCATTGGGAAGAATTACCTCCTTAAAGATAGTTAAAAAGGTCAATGGTGTTGGTGGGAACTTATCTGAGAGGCAGAAATGGCCCAAAGCTGAAGGAACCCCTACAACCTCTGGAGGAACCCTGGTTGAGAATCACTGATCTAAGCCCTTGTACACACGGTCGGAGATTCCGACGGAATGTTTCCTATCGGACCGTTTTGTCGGATATTCCGACTGTGTGCGGTCTCCATCGGACTGTTTCCGTCGGAGTATCCGACGGACCAACTTTTCCAACTTGCCGGTAAAATTTTCCGACAAAATGCTCCGATCGGACATACTCCGATGGAAAAAGTGCCACGCATGCTCAGATCATATTCCTAGACCAAAGCTATTGGCTACTAGCCTGAACGTAGTCCCGTCGTAACGAAATAACGTCATCACGTTCTGTACAATTGGATTTTCCGACAACTTTGTCTGACCGTGTGTATGCAACATCACTTCCGGACCTCTTCCGGAATTAATCCGTCTGAATTACTCCGACGGATTTGGTTGTCGGAATCTCCGACCGTGTATACAAGGGCTAAGGGTTTCTCCCGTACTTTGTAACCATTCTTTGTGGGAAGGGGAGTCGGTAGACTTCCATTTTGTAAGTATTACTCTTCTGGCTTGAAAGAGAGTTTCAGCAACCGCCTCACATGCGGACGCTTGTAATTGAAAGTCATTCAAAATGCCCAGAAGGCAGGGTTTATTGTCTAGTGGTATAGGGTCTGGAACACTAAATTTATGGTGTTCAATACTCCCATTGAACATGCAGTTTCGGACACCTCCAGGTTAGGTGAATTAGATCACCATGATCTCTTAAACACTTACCAGGGGTAGAGGAGCCTAAGATACAGATCTTAAGCAGCCTGGCCAGGGTAAAGCACAAACTTCCTTTACCATTGAGTTTTTCGGTTTCATTTCCCCTCCTTACAGTACAGAAACTGTTCACACCCAAGTGACAGTCACCTTTCTGGTACTTTATTTTGACACCTTGGCCAAGATCCTCAGACACTGCCAAACATGCACTGAGACCAGGGGCGGACTGACAACTCATGGGGCCCCCGGGCAATAGGAGAAGATTATGGGGCCCTCGGGCAATAGGAGATTATAGGGCCCCGGGCAAGAGATTATGGGGCCACACAGTATTCTAACACACACATACAGTATACACACACAGACACACAATATACACACAAAGACAATTCACATACACACACTGAAAAGGTACTGGAGAGGCGGGGCAGCTATAATCTTGGGATTTTTTTTAAAAACACAGATTTTTACATACTGTCCCTGGTTTTATTGAGGCTGGCAAACCTGATGGGGCACCCTTAGTGGCATGGGGCCCTCCAGCAGTGCCCAAATGGTCAGTCCGCCCCTGACTGAGACAGTTGCATGATCTGTCACCTCACTGTGCAAAAATGCCAATAGTGACAGAGGGAGAGTCGTTTTTACAGTAAAGGGGGTTCCTGAACAGGTGTGAGACTAATTGGAGATAGCTGGGTGCTCCACACAAAGCCCGGGCAGCCTGTGGCCAATGAAGGTCTAAAGACTGGGGTCACTGCAGACAGGAGGTTGGATGAACCGGGCATTAGAGTTCCAAGGGTCTCTCTTGAAAAGCAGGAGGAGTAGCAGGACAATACTCCTGATAGGGAAAACCCAGAACTTAAGGGCTTTCAGTAACGTTGACTGCTGAAGCCGAATTCAAGATGATGTGTTTTAATATACAAGCCTATGGTTTTAGCCATAGGCAGGGAGAACAACTTTGTATAGTACATGGTATACATTCAAATATATTGTTCTAACTAAAGCTGGGAGCCTGACTACATTTATACACTCTAAAAGGGGGTGGATGTCTTGTGAGCCTCTTTGAAGGCCTAATCAAGTTGTAATTGTATTTATATTCACAAAGGGATGGTCACTTCGCACCTAGGTGTCACTTCCAGATTCTCTGGGAAAATGCCCATTCACAGCTGGAGGTGTGAATGGCATTTGGACACTATCAAGACAGCTATACAAACACATCCTGAACATTTGAAACAAATACACTTGCTTAATCAGAATACATGTTTTTGATAACATGACAAAATTGTTTATAAATAAATGGCGATTCCATTTACCCGCTCAACATGAAGAGTCATATGGGACCAGATGCTTAAAGGACTAGATTCTCTAAGGACACAAAGAGGCATATAGGACCAGATAACTATTAGGCAGCCCCCCTTCTACTTCTGTAAAGACTTTGAAGTCAACCAGATAAGGTAACAATACAGTAAAAAGGCAGCATGGGGAAGAAATATCCTTTACTTTAGTCTTAAATATCCATAGCCTTAATGAAGAACATTTTGGCATAAAGAGATACCTAAGCAAGAGGAAATCTACCCAACACCACCTAAAACACTTTACTTTGCACTGTTGGCTCCCTAATAGGTTCCCTGCCAGGGTTAAAGCAGTAAAATGTTTGTGATGTCCATCAGACCTCTATTAGAAATAATGACCATGCCCATATGAACCACCTACCTCATGCTCCGCTTCTCTCTCAAAGGGATCGGGTTGTCTCGGAGGTCACTATACTTGGCCTTTGTCTTCCTTGTTCTTGCTCCAGTGTTCCATTCCTCTGGTGGCTTGTCATTCATTTCACAAACTTGTGTCTATATCCTGTGTGCAAAGTTACATACATATATTATTATCACAGTCTACCAAAAAATCCTAAGCAGGATGGTAAAGCTGTCAACTTTGTAAGTAGTTTCTATTACCTTCCTATATGGGCAAAAGTTTGTGGACCTCTGACCATCACTCTGATATGAGCTTGTTGGACATCCCATTCCAAAACCATGGCTATTAATTTTGATCTACAACATTTCTGGCCCCTCCTCCTTCCCCCCTGCACAGGTCTCAGAAGACAGCGGGACGATTCAGAAAGCTCAGCGTGACCCGTTCCTACTCCTTTCAGATTGCCACTGTGTGGTGTCTGCTTACCCGCCCTATGCCCACATTCTTTGCTGGGAGGAGATGGGGTTGGGTAAAATAACAATACGCAGTGGCGATCTGGCAGTCCCGATCCCAGAGAACTGCAGTGGCAGACGAGAGAGAGCAAAACCTGCACCTCCTCCAGGCTCTGTCCAGATCTGGCCTGTCTTCTCCAATGCTAAGCTGACAGGAGTAGTGAAGCTGCTGTCACTACTCCTTTCAGCTTGTAGGTAGGAACTCTCCACCACCTCACATGATACCAGCGCGGCCAGGGCAGCCGTCCCTCCTGCCCACCCCTTGTCCTGGCCCTGCCTGCACAAGTGATGACCTGCCCAAGGTCCATACAGACATGGATGAGCGAGCTTAGGGTGGAAGAACTTGACTGGCCTACAGAGTCCTGACCTTAAAGAGGAGCTGCACCTAAAAAAAAAATATTAAAAGCCAGCAGCTACTAATATTGCAGCTGCTGACTTTTAATAAAATCACACTTACCTGTCCCAGGTTCCAGCGATGTCGGCGGCAGATGACGAGCGATCGCTCGTCTCGCTGCTGCCACCGCCGCCATCCTCTGTCAGGGAATCGGGAAGTGAAACATGACGGCTTCACTGCCCGGTTCCCTACTGCGCATGCGCGAGTCGCGCTGCGCGTCTCTTATGGTCCCCCGCTGTGTCTCTGGGAACTGTGTGTTTCCCAGAACACAACGGGGGGGGGGGGGGGGCGGAGCGTCTGCGGGGGTCTGCGGCGGTCTGGCCGGAAGTGGGTGCAGTTACCTGGATTATCCAGGTAACTGCACCCCCCTCCCCCCTGAAAGGTGCCGATTGTGGCACCGGAGGGGGGGAGGGATAAGATTAGCGGAACTTCCCCTTTAGGGTGAAGAACCGCTTTAACCTGACAGAACATCTTTGGGGACGAATGAGAGCGGAGACTGCGAGCCAGGCCTTCTTGACCAACATCAGTGTTTGACCTCACAAATGCTCTTCTGGAAGAATGGTCAAAAGTTCCCATAGACACATCTCCTAAACCTTGTGGACGGCCTTCCCAGAAGAGGTGAAGCTGTTGTAGCTGCAAAGGGCGGGGCCAACTCAATATTGTACCCTACGGACTAAGACCGGGATGCCATTAAAGTTCATGTGCGTGTAAAGGCAGGCGTCCCAATACTTTGGGTAATATCCCGTGCCTTGAAAAAGTATTCATACCCCTTAAAATTTCCACATTTTGTCATTTTTACAACCAAAAACGTAAATGCATTTTATTGGGATTTTATGTTCCGTTGACCTGCAGCGCATCGATCTCCCGTTCAGACCCCCGGTATAGCCGCCTCATGGCTCCGGGGCTTAGAAATCCCTGGATCTTAATCTCCTACATGTACCCCTTCAGAAGGGTGGGGGGGGGAGCGGTGGTGAAGAGGAGGGGCTCCTGTGTAAGTTCACCTTACAGATTTTTCTGTAAAGGTGATCTTACACTTTAAAGCCTTGTTATACGTACCTGCTCTCTGTAATGATTTTGCACAAAGTAGCCCCGATCCTCCTCTTCTCAGGCCCCTCGTCTGTGCACCTGGCTCCCCCCTCCTGTCAAGTGACCCCATAGCAAGCAGCTTCACACATGGAGGCTTGTCCCTGCCCACTCCATCTCCTGATTGTCTCACTGGCCGTGATTGACAGCAGGAAGAGCCAATGGCTCCCGCAGCTGCCCAAAGCCATTCAGGAGTGCGAGTACCTGGAGAGGCAAGGTTCTCATGGTTCATTGCTGGATCGAGAGGGGGGCTCAGGTAAGTCTTAGGGCAGGCTGCTGCACATAGAAAGTTTTTTTACTTTCATGCATAAAACGAACCGTGGGTCTTTACAACCACTTTAATTGAACAAGCTGAAGTTAGAAGCTGATTGGCTACCATGCAGATCTGCTCCAGATTTTGCACTCTCCAGTTTTAGTAAATCAACCCCTTAGGCTCTACCACATAGAGGTGCATTTACAGGTCCCCCTGGGAAAAAAAAAGTTGAACGTCTATAAAAGCCAGCCCAGTGTGCATGAGGCCTTGTAAGATGTCAATTCGCTAAGCTCTATGTCAGGGTCACATAGCTCCCAACTGTCCCTGATTTCGAGCAGTGTCCCTCTGTCCCTCTTTCCTCCTCATTTGTCCCTCATGTTGGTCTGATCCATATAGTTGTATATAAAATGCACTTTTTATCTATCAAAAAGCATTTTCCAGCGCAAAACCTTTCATCTGATTTCTAAATTGCTGCGTTTGTAAATTCCAAAAGCCAATATAAAGGGATAGTAGTAGTAAAAAAAAAAAAAAAAGCACTTGTGGGTTTAACCAATCTTGTTTTTTTTGTAAAATTCTCCTTTAAGGGGGCGTGGCAAGGGGGGTGTGTCCTATGCCTGCATAATTTTACTGCTAGGTGTCCCTCATTCCCATCTCAAAATGTTGGGGGGTATGGGGCCTTGGATTGCGAACATAATTCTTTCCAGAAACATGCTTGTAATACAAGGCACTTGTATATCAAAGCCAATTTCCCCATAAGAAATAATGGAAACTCAAATGATTGGTTCCACAACCATATTATTATTCATAGGTCCTCCAGTTTATAGTCCATATAAAAAGATTATAGCGATGTGATCAGGTTGTGTAACCATAAAATGTCCATCCACACATGGAAGCCTCCACAAGGGGATTAGAAGAAAGATCCAGCAGGAGCTCCAGATTATAAAAGAGAAGAGAGGCGCCTCTAAGTGTAGCAAATATGTTGCTAAATGTATCTTCATTAAAAGTAACCATATTGCTACACTTATGCCCCGTACACACGAGCAGATTCTCCATCAGAAAAATCTTAGATGGCTTTTCCGACGGAATTCCGCTCAAGCTTGGCTTGCATACACGCGGTCACACAAAAGTTTATTTCGACCGTCAAGAACGCGGTGACGTACAACACTACGACGAGCCGAGAAAATGAAGTTCAATGCTTCTGAGCATGCGTCAAATTGTTTCCGAGCATGCGTAGGAATTTTTGCACGTCGGAATTGCTACAGACGATCGGATTTTCGGTTTTCCGACCGAAACATTGATAACCTGCTCTCAGTCTTTTGCTGGCTGGAATTCGGCCAGCAAAAGACCGATGGAGCGTACACACGGTCGCATTTTCCAACCAAAAGCTCTCATCGGTCTTATGCTGGCCGAATTTCCGATCGTGTGTACGCGGCATAAGAGGCGCCTCTCTTCTCTTTTATACTCAGTTATGACGTGACGCTACTTGTATATCAAGACATCCCTTGTATATCAAGTCAAAATTTATTTTAAAATTTTGTTTGTCTTGCAAAACGCTCTCAAACCAAGGTTTTACTGTATGTAGGTATACCCTGTTTCCCCGAAAATCCCCTAAATTCCCTAAATTGCGGCATTTGTAAATTTTAAAAGCCAAAATAAAGCAATAGTAGTGATTTAAAAAAAAAAAAAGCCCTTGTGGAATTGAATGAACCTTTTTTAATGGGTTTACTTCTCCCTTAAGGGGGTGTGGCAGGGGGCGTGTCCTACCCCGTTTCCCCGAAAATAAGACCTAGCATGATTATCAGTGATGGCTGCAATATAAGCCCTACCCCCCAAATAAGCATTAAAGTCCTTGTAGATCTTATTTTCAGGGTAGGGCTTATTTTCGAGGGGAAACAGGATAGAGCTTATTTGGGGGGGGGGGGGGGTAGGGCTTATATTGCTGCCATCATCGACAATCACGCTAGGTCTTATTTTCGGGGAAATGGGGTAGGACACGCCCCTGCCACACCCCCTTAAGGGAGAAGTAACCCATTAAATAAAGGTTAATTAAATTCCACAAGGGCTTTATTTTTTACCACTACTATTGCTTTATTTTGGCTTTTAAAATTCACAAATGCAGCAATTTAGGAATTGAGTGAAAGGTTTAGCGCTGGGAAACACTTTTTGAAAGATAAAAAGTGCATTTTATACACAACTACCCTGTTTCCCCCCGAAAATAAGACCTAGTGTGCTTGTCGATGATGGCTGCAATATAAGCCCTACCCCCCAAATAAGCCCTAGTTAAAGTCCTTGTAGGTCTTATTTTCAGGGTAGGGCTTATTTTAAGGGAAAACGGGGGTAGGGCTTATTTGAGGGGCAGGGCTTATATTGCAGCCATCACCGACAATCACGCTAGGTCTTATTTTCGGGGGGAAACAGGGTATACGGATCAGACCAAAATGAGGGACAAATGAAGAGGAAAGGGGGACATTGCTCCAAATCAGGGACGGTCCCTCGAAATATAAGGGACAGTTGGGAGCGATGGGATAAGGATCGTTATGTTCAGCCATGTGACTGTCATTTTGAAATCTCATTGGACTGAAAATAACTGTCACTTTTGTAAACAATAAAGATCCTTTTTCCCAGGCTTGGCGGCAATGTGAATCGTCATCCTTTCAATCCAGATGACTGCCCCCCCCCCCCCCCCCGGCCTCGTCCCTTACATTGAATCAGGAAGGTTGTCACCTCTGACGCTCACTTACCTTGTTTGATGTTTTTCGGGGACCTCTCCCCTCCTGTGCACTGGTGTTACTGATAAGTTCAGACGGGAAGTTGTGATGCGCATACATCGAGCATAGAGGAAACCACAAGAAATGCAAAGGAAGTGTCAGCTCCTCTACCCGGGTGTACGAGGTGGCGGAAAAGACCTCAGTCATGGTGATCCGCTGACATGTCAGTAACGGAGCCGCTACAATGTAACAGAACACGGAAACAAGGAGATTATGGAAGTAAATTGAGGCGGCCAATGCCAAGAAGGTAAAGGAATAGTCCCCTAGATGATGGCCGGGGCTGCAATGAGAAGCCATTGTGTGTAATTTTGACCCATGTATGGGCAGCCTGGTTGTACACAAGTCGATCTATCAACATCAGTCCATGCTCTAAAGGAGCTTACAATTTAATGACCAGGGCTGGGACAAGGGGTAGGCAGGAGGGGCGGCTTACCTGGGCACTATGGTATCATGTGAGGTGGGAAGAGGCACCACAAGGAAACTAGGGGGAGGGGGGATTGGGGGAGTAGCATGGGGTAAGAATTGTTCTAGGAGGGGAAATTTAGGGACGTGTGCTAGGAGTGGGGATTCAGTTGATTTGTGTTGGGAGGGGGGATGGGGGAAGAGGATGTGTGCTAGGGGGCGGGATTTGTGCTATAAAAGTAATACGATAGAGGGGAATTTTTTTTTGGTGGGTGGGGGGTATTTGTGCTAGTAGGGATGCTAAGGGGGGGGGGGTACTTGTGCTATGATGGGATATTGGGGGAGGGGAATTTGGGCTGGGGGGGGATTTGTGCTTGCAGGGGAAATTTAAGGGGTAGAGGATTTGTGCTTGTAAGGAGACATTGTTTTGGGGGGGGGGGAGATTGGGCTGGGGGCATATGGGGGGGAAGGATTTGAGCTGGATGGGGGGGGGGTCAGGAAAAGATTTGTGCTGGGAGGAGGGATATCAGCAGAGTACAAATTTGTAATAAGAGGAGGGGGGATTTAGGTTTAGGGGGTGAGCATGCATATTACGTTAGTGGTCGATTTATTTATTTTTGGGAGGGGGATTTTTTGCTGGTTCATAGTGCTTATACATCTTGGGGGGGGGGGATTTGCCATGTTCGTCCTGGGCACTAGATGACCTTGTCCCAGCACTGCTAATGACCCCCCCCCCCCCCCCCCCCACACACACACACTAGTGCCAATTAAGTCGGGAGCCAATCATGTACAGAACATGCAGATAGCGCCCTCGGTCCGAGGACTCCAGAGCTGCACGACACACATGCTAACCCTAATCTGCAGTGTTGCCCCACATATTGAAGTGTTGTCACCCTAGAAAACAAATACAATCGTCACAGAAGAACTGCAAAATATGAGATTCTTGTTATTGAGATTGGAGACACTTTAATATAAATATTTAGGTAAAATAAGATACACAAACAGAAAGGAGGAAGTTTTGTTTTTAAACTTTAACATTATGAAACATTTGCAGCTGAGGCTGAGAAGTCATCAAGTGTACTGATAGCAGGATGTCACATGTTCTATGATGTCATCATGTGTACTGATAGCAGGATGTCACATGTTCTATGATGTCATCATGTGTACTGATAGCAGGATGTCACATGTTCTATGATGTCATCATTTGTACTGATAGCAGGATGTCACATGTTCTATGATGTCATCATGTGTACTGATAGCAGGATGTCACATGTTCTATGATGTCATCATGTGTACTGATAGCAGTTCCCGGGTCTGTACACCTGCTGTGCCCATTATGAGGGGTTTCCACCATCCCTGTGCTGAGTTCCCGGGCCTGCACACCCGCTGTGCCCATTAAGAAGGATTCCCACCATCCCTGTGCAAACTTTTCGGGTCTGTACACCTGCTGTGCCCATTATGAGGGGTTCCCATCATCCTTGTGCTGAGTTCCCAGGTCTGTACACCCGCTGTGCCCATTATGAGGGGTTCCCACCATCCTTGTGCTGAGTTCCCGAGACTGTACACCTGCTGTGCCCATTATGAGGGGTTCCCACCATCCCTGTGCTGAGTTCCCAGGTCTGTACACCCGCTGTGCCCATTATGAGGGGTTCCCACCATCCCTGTGCTGAGTTCCCAGGTCTGTACACCCGCTGTGCCCATTAAGAAGGATTCCCACCATCCCTGTGCAAACTTTTCGGGTCTGTACACCTGCTGTGCCCATTATGAGGGGTTCCCATCATCCTTGTGCTGAGTTCCCAGGTCTGTACACCCGCTGTGCCCATTATGAGGGGTTCCCACCATCCTTGTGCTGAGTTCCCAGGTCTGTACACCCGCTGTGCCCATTATGAGGGGTTCCCACCATCCCTGTGCTGAGTTCCCAGGTCTGTACACCCGCTGTGCCCATTATGAGGGGTTCCCACCATCCTTGTGCTGAGTTCCCAGGACTGTACACCTGCTGTGCCCATTATGAGGGGTTCCCATCATCCTTGTGCTGAGTTCCCAGGTCTGTACACCCACTGTGCCCATGATGAGGGGTTCCCACCATCCCTGTGCTGAGTACCCAGATCTGCACACCTGCTGTGCCCATTATGATGGGTTCCCACTATCCCTGTGCTGAGTTCCTGGGTCTGTACACCCGCTGTGCCCATTATGAGGGGTTCCCACCATCCCTGTGCTGAGTTCCCAGGTCTGTACATCTGCTGTGCCCAGGGCCGTCTTTAAGGCGGGGCAAAAGGGGCAGCTGCCCTGGGCCCTGTCATTGTTGTGGAGCCCAAAGCAGCTGCCTCATACTTGCCAACTATCCCAGTTTACATTCCCTTGTCCCTTGAAGTTTTAGTCCTGTGCTGCTACTAATGCTGCCCAGCTCTGCCCTATTGTTGTGTACAGATGACTCACCCGCAGACCTGTGTTTACATGTAAATACTGGCATTCATAGTAAATAGCAGTGACATGCATATGTATATAGCTGAGGCCAACTGCATTGATATGTAAATAAAGGCAGCATTCATAGGTATATCATGCCCCCCTGCAGTGAGGAGAAGGTGTGCTGTAACCTATAGCAACCAGTGAGCAGTATTACTGTACAGCAATCTCTAGTAGCCAATCAACAAGCAGAAATGTACTGTAACCTCTAGCAACTAATCAGTGAGCCTTAAGGAGTGCTGTAACCTCTAGCAACCAGTCAGTAAGCAGTAATGATATGCTGTAACCTCTGGCAACCAATCGCAATCGCTGACTGATCTGATACAGTAAACTGATTTTAAGTCTAGCTACTATTTATTGTATGTCTCAGAGAAGGTGGAGAGCGAAATTGCATGGGGGGGAGGGGGGCCCTAAGAACATTTTTGCCCAGGGTCTAATCAATATTAAAGACAGCCCTGGCTGTGCCCATTATGAGGGGTTCCCACCATCCCTGTGCTGAGTTCCCTGGTCTGTACACCTGCTGTGCCCATTATGAGGGGATCCCACCATCCCTGTGCAGAGTTCTCGGGTCTGTAAACCTGCTGTGCCCATTATGAGGGGTTCCCACCATCCCTGTGCTGAGTTCCCAGGACTGTACACCCGCTGTGCCCATTATGAGGGGTTCCCACCATCCCTGTGCTGAGTTCCAGGGTCTGTACACCCGCTGTGCCCATTATGAGAAGTTCCCACCATCCCTGTGCAGAGTTCTCGGGTCTGTACACCTGCTGTGCCCATTACATGTCTCTCGCTTGGAGTTCAGTAATGAAAATCAAGTTGTAAAAAATGTAGTAAATATTCTTTTATGGTGACTTTGTATCAGCTGAGAAGCGATGACTGATTGTATGCTCAGCGCTGTGTAACAGACTGGTATTGTGTGCATGTTGGGGGATCTTCAGGACAATACAATGATTGTGAAGGAGAGGGAGGGCAGGAACTGACATCTCATACAATAAAATTCAGATGGGGCTCTGCCAGTCAATTCCTGGCAGGCAGGAGATTTTATTTTTGTGTGGGGGGTTGGGCAGAAAATTCTGGGTGACCCGCCTCAGTAAGAATTGTATCAGATCTGCACATATGAGCTGACCAGGGGCTGGAGGAGACAGCAAGGAGAGATTGTGTGTGTGTGGGGGGGGGGGCTTAATCACATTTTTGGGTCTGAAACATGCAAAAAACAGGGGTGACAGTGTTCAATGGGGGAGGAGAGAAAAGGAGAGAGAGAGGGGGGGGAGAGAGAGAGAGAGAGCGAGAGAGAGGGAGAGAGAGAGAGGAGAAAGAAAGAGGGGGAGAGGAGGAGAAAGAGAGAGAGAGAGAGAAGGAGAGGGGGGAGGAGGAGAAAGAGAGAATAAGGAGGAAGGGGGTGAAAAAGAGAAGGGGGATATATAGAGGGGAAAAGTGATGAGAGAGTGAGGGGGGAGAAAGAGAGAGAGGGGGGTGAGGGGGAGGGAGAGAGAGAGGGGAGAGGGGGAGAGAGAGGGGGGAGGAGAGAGAGAGAGAATAATGCCGCGTACACGCAACCGGACTTTTCGACATCAAAGGTCCGACGGAACGATTCCGGCGAACCATTCGATCGTGTGTGGGCGGCAGCGGACTTTTGATTTGCAAAAATCCGACAGACTTTAGAAATAGAACGTGTTTGAAATTTTTCCGCCGGACCCAGCTCCTACCGAGAAATCCGCTCGTGTGTATGCTGGTCCGACAGACAAAAACCGACGCGAGGGCAGCTATTGGCTACTGGCTATGAACTTCCTTATTCTAGTCCGGTCATACGTTCGAATCCGTCGGACTTTGGTGTGATTGTGTGTGGCCAAGTCCGTTCATTCGGAAAGTCCGTCAGAACTCCGCCGAAAGTCCGTCGGACCTAGCCCCTCGAAAAGTCCGGTCGTGTGTACGCGGCATAAGGAGGAAAGGGGGAGAGTGAAAAAGAGAAGGGGGATATAGAGAGGGGGAAAGGGGTGAGAGAGTGAGGGGGGAGAAAGAGAGAGAAAAGGGGTGAGAGAGGGGGTGAGGGGAGGGAGAGAGAGGGGAGAAGGGGAGAGAGAGGGGGGGAGGAGAGAGAGAGAATAAGGAGGAAAGGGGAGAGTGAAAAAGAGAAGGGGGATATAGAGAGGGGGAAAGGGGTGAGAGAGTGAGGAGGGAGAAAGAGAGAGAAAGGGGGTGAGAGAGGGGGTGAGGGGGAGGGAGAGAGAGAGAGGGGAGAGAGAGAGAATAAGGAGGAAAGGGGGAGAGTGAAAGAGAGAAGGGGGATATAGAGAGGGGGAAAGGGGTGAGAGAGTGAGGGGGGAGAAAGAGAGAGAGAGAGGGGGGGGGGTGAGGGGGAGGGAGAGAGAGGGGAGAAGGGGAGAGAGAGGGGGGAGGAGAGAGAGAGAGAGAATAAGTGAGGGGGGAGAAAGAGAGAGAAAGGGGGTGAGAGAGGGGGTGAGGGGGAGGGAGAGAGAGAGAGGGGAGAAGGGGAGAGAGAGAGAATAAGGAGGAAAGGGGGAGAGTGAAAAAGAGAAGGGGGATATAGAGAGGGGGAAAGGGGTGAGAGAGTGAGGGGAGAGAGAGAGAGGGAGAGGGGGGAAGGAGAGGATAGGGAGAGAGAGAGAGGGAGAGGGGGGAAGGAGAGGAGAGGGAGAGAGAGAGAGGGAGAGGGGGGAAGGAGAGGAGAGGGAGAGAGAGAGAGGGAGAGGGGGGAAGGAGAGGAGAGGAGAGGAGAGGAGAGGGAGAGAGAGAGAGGGAGAGGGGGGAAGGAGAGGAGAGGAGAGGGAGAGAGAGAATAAGAAGGAAAGGG